>NW_007252896.1:697886-698918 GCF_000164805.1 Carlito syrichta | reverse complement strand
GGATCGCTGGAGTCCAGCAGGTCGAGGCTGCGGTGGCCGGGAGCGGCCACCGCACTCCGGTCTGGGCGACTGAGACTCCAACTCAAAAAAATATATTTTTTAAATTAAAAATAAACAAGATCTAAACAAGATTCATCCATTTCATTCATCTGATGTGTCTTGGTCTCTTCTGATCTATAGATTTCACATCTTCCTTCTTTTCCCCCTTGTAATTTATTGTTGACGAAACTGGATGGACCAGGCATGGTGGCTCACATCTGTAATACCAGGAGTTCTTGGTCAGCCCAAGCAACTTAGCAAGAACGCTGTCTATAAAAAAAAAAATAGGCCAGGTTCAGTGACTCAGCCTGTAATCCCAGCACTTTGGGAGGCTGAGGTGAGTGGATTGCCTGAGCCCGCGGGTTCGAGACCCACCTGGGCAGGAAGACCTCATCTCTACAATAAATCAAAAAATCAACCGGGCGTAGTAGCGCGTGCCTGTAATTCCGGCTACTTGTAAGGCTGAGGCGAAAGGATCGCCGGAGCCCAGCAGGCGAGGCTGCGGTGGCCGGGAGCGGCCACTGCACTCCAGTCTGGGCGACAGAGTGAGACTCCAACTCAAAAAAATAAAAAATTAAAAAATTAAAATTAAAAATTAAAATAAGTAATAAAAATAAAAATACAATGAATTCTATCTAGCTGAGATCTCTCTTATCTACTTTATCTTAGCAGTAGTGTGTTGCTATGGACAGCCAAGAAGCATTAAGGGCTAGAAGAGCCTAAGGTTGTACTCCTTGGTCCATTTATGGTTTTGTACAGAGTTAAGAGTACAGTAGATTTGGATAGCATCTAGGTGTACAGGTCCTGGATTGGAAATGAAATTTGCCTTTAACATTACCAAGATAGTGATCCTATTTAACATTTTTGATCCTCAAATTCTATTAGTGTTATTACTAGGTAAGAGATCTGGAAAAGATCACAATTACCATCCTAAGATTTCTTTTTTTTTTTTGAGTTGGAGTCTCACTCTGTCGCCCAGACTGGAGTGCAGTG
>NW_007252896.1:686527-697828 GCF_000164805.1 Carlito syrichta | reverse complement strand
ATTTTTGATTTTATTGTAGAGATGAGGTCTCGCCAAGTTGCCCAGGCGGGTCTCGAGCCCCCAGGCTCAGGCAATCCACTCACCTCAGCCTCCCAAAACGCTGGGATTACAGACTGAGCCACCTAGCCCGGCGACCATCCTAAGATTTCAAAGCATAAATGTTAAGTGCTAAAAATGTTATACCTATTTTGGAGAAATAGAGGTATAGAGGTCGAACATCCAAAATGACACTGGAGGAAAAATATAAATAAAATTTAGTCTTCTAGGGTCCTAGCTCTCCTATTATGCTTTTCATTGTTAAAGTGATAATTAAACAAAAAAAAAAAAACCCCCAAAAACTAACATAAAGGAAGACAGGGTCAAAGTCTTTTGGGCACTCACATTTTAAATAGAAAGGCTTTTTTTTTTTTTTTTTTGAGTTGGAGTCTCACTCTGTCGCCCAGACTGGAGTGCAATGGCCACTCCCGGCCACCGCGGCCTCGACCTGCTGGGCTCTGGCGATCCTTCTGCCTCAGCCTTCTGAGTAGCCGGAATATAGAAAGGCATTTTTAAAAAGCTATACATTAGCCTTAATTCTATATAGGCATAGACATCTAAGATCATTCAAGGAAGGTTTTGTGTTTGTTGCCATTCATTTTTCGTATGTTTGTTTAGATTGGAAAATACAGTTTATTTAGAAAGCAAATTAGAAAGAGAGAGGAGAGGAGATTCACCTCTCCTAGGTAGGAGAGGGGACCAAAGCTTAGAAAACATGGCGGTGGCCATAGCTCAAAGTGCACTTGGCAACACCAGAGTTTAGTAAAGCAATGCCATTCATTTTATTATTTATTTATTTATTTATTTCCTTTTTTTTTTTTGAGTTGGAGTCTCACTCTGTCGCCCAGACTGGAGTGCAGTGGCCGCTTCCAGCCACCTCAGCCTCACCTGCTGGGCTCCGGCGATCCTTCCGCCTCAGCCTTCCAAGTAGCCAGAATTACAGGCATGCGCTACCACGCCCGGCTGATTTTTTGATTTATTGTAGAGATGAGGTCTCGCTGCCCAGGTGGGTCTCGAACACGCAGGCTCAGGCAATCCACTCATCTCAGCCTCCCAAAGGCGCGGGATCACAGGCTGAGCCACCGAGCCCGGCAATGCCATTCATTTTAAAGTGTTTTTTTAAATCTTGGTTACATCTTCTTGTTTTAAACCAATGTGTTAACACAATGTTACACCTTTTAAAAAAATTTATTTGTCCTGATCATACAATATTTTTTATGTTGTTGTATGATCAGGATAAATACAACTAGTACTAATTTTAGTTTGAAATAAGCCATATGTAATACTAAATTTCTAGTTAATATTCTTTTTGTTAAAGGTCTATGAATTCAAAGGCCTTAAGACCCATTTAAAGCACTCAAATAAAACAATGTAGTAAATAAACGTTGTCAAGTTGCTTAAATTCATAAACCTTTGCTCTTTACAAATAGGTATAACTCATCACTTGTCTCCTGGGACACCATTAATCTAATCGAATTACATACTTTTATTGCACTCTAGATTTCCAGTTGATATTTTTCATGAATTTTAGATACAAACCGTTGCTGGGTATGCTGTGACTATGGTGAGAGCACAGTATATGCTGTACATAATTTGAAAAAGAATGCAACTTTGTTGGGTATTTCAATTCTGTGGGTCAGTAATTTAGGGACCAAAAAAAAAAAAAAAGGGTGACAAAAACAAGACAAAACAAAAACAAAGCAAACTGCTAGCTTAAAATTACCAGCTATAAGCCAGGTATGAGCCACCATGTAATCCTAGCACTTTGGGAGGCTAAAGCAGGAGGATCACTTGAGGCCAGGAGTTCAAGATCAGCCTGAGCAACATAGCAAGACTCCATCGCTACAAAAAATAAATTTTAAAAAATAGTCAGGTATGGTCTTGTGCCTGCAGTTTCAGCTGCTTGAGAGACTAAGGTGGGAGGATCGCTTGAGCCTAGGAGTTCAAGGTTACAGTGAGCCATGTTCACACCACTGGTCTCCAGCCCGGGCAACAGAATGAAACACCTGACTCTTGAAACAAAACAAAACAAAATAAACTAGGAGCTCTAAAAGAACTTCAGCAAATACTGAGTAGCTATCATGTTTGTGCATTCCCTGTTGCACCTAACAGTCTGTCCTGCACTTAGTAAGCTCCATAAACATTTTCTGAACACCAAATGCATCTTCCTCCTCCAACAATGGAGGGGGAGGCTAAAGTGAACCAAAGTCCCTCAGGAAGCTGCCTTGATTTTATTACTTAGTGAGGAAGGATTGCATATATTTAAGAAGAAATGAAAGGCTGGCTAGGCACAGTGACTGACACCTGTAATCCCAGCACTTTGAGAGGCCAAAATGGGAAGATTGCTTGAGACCAGGAGTTCGAGACCAGCCTGGGCAACAACATGAGACCTCATGTCTACAAAAAATAAAAAAAAATAGCTGGACTACACCTGTAGTCCTGGTTACTTGAGGGGCTGAAGCAGAAGGATCACCTGAGCCCAGGAGGTCGCAACTTTGTTGAGCCATGAGTGTGCATGAGTGTGTCACTGCTCTCAGCCTGGAGTGTGCTCCCAACTCAAAACACACACACACACACACACACACACACACACACACACACGCACACACGCACACACGCACACATGCACACACACGCATAGGTGATGCCAAAAAAGGTATACCCATTTTAAGAGATGTTATCTATGTATTATTTTTCAAAGCTGAATTGAATTATAATAACAATGTGCAGTATGATGTTTGCTCAGCTGTGTTTCTGTCATTTTCTTTGACTATCCTGCCTGTTGCATAGTGATGCTAGCATTCATTTGATTAATGTCATCTTGTGCATTTATTTTTTGATTTGGAGTCTCACTCTGTCACCCAGGCTGGAGTGCAGTGGCACTCTCAATGGCCAATGCAGACTCAATCTGCTGGGCTCAGGCCATCCTTCTAGCCTCAGCCTTCCAAGTAGCTGGAACCACAGACATGCGCCAAATGCCCGGTTAATTTTTTGATTTATTGTAGAGACGAGGTCTCACCATGTGGCTCAGGTTGGTCTCAAACCCTTGAGCTCAGGTAATCCTCTTGCCTCTGCCTCCCAAAGTGTTGGGATTACAGGCATCAGCCACCATGCCCGGCCTTGTGCATACATTTTTGGGGCATCCCTTATGTATATGTGTGTGTGTGTGTGTGTGTGTGTGTGTGTGTGTGTGTGTGTGTGTGTATGTGTGTGCATATATATATGTATGTGTATATATATAAAGACAAAATGAGAGGGACTAGAGAATTAGGCAAACCCTTCCCCAGTTAACCAGTTTTCCCTTGGCTTGACCCCCCCCCACCCTCAGGCTTCAAGTGCAACTCACTTTTCTCTTCCCATCCAAGCCTTCCTAAAAATAACTTCCTTTTCTAACCTCTCTTTCCTGTCATCACTGTTCGTTGCCAATCTCACACCTTCTCTTACCTCCTTGAAATATAGCTGACCTGAAAAAAAAGCAACAGGGGGTGGGGTGGGGGGGAGTGGAGAGTATAAAGAAAAGCCCAGGAAAACCTTGGAGATTTTTTATCTTTGTATGTTTTTACTGTATTGCTAAGTGACATTCTCTGTTGGGGATGGGATTGCAGATTCTCATTCTAGGGCAGTTATTAGGTAATGTGAAACTTTATCAAAGAGTCAGCTTCCAGTTCACAACAAGGTTTAGTCTCAACTAATTACTCTTCTCAGGCATTTTACACATAAGTGGCCATAATCCCAGGCTAGGCCTACACAGTCAATGTCAGGCTTAGCACTGAGTCTTTTGGGGTTCAATTTAAAAGCAGAAAATGATATTGGAATCGTCTATAACACAAAATATAGTATAAGTTTGTTTTTTAATATGTATCTATGTCTTAGTATCTAGTATCTATGTTGATTATATACCTATTAAAAAACCCATATACTGTTTATGTACATCTGTAACTATCTACTTATTCATTCCCAGGCTATTTTTTCTTTATTTTGTAGGAGCCTCATTTGTGTAAATTCTGAAAAGGAAAATTAATAGTAGCATTAGCAGCACTGGAATGGTAGGGTGACAGGGGAGCTGCATGTGCCATGGGCTACATCCTCTTACCATCTCAGACAGAGTCAAGAACTTTCTAGATCAGGGACCATGTCTGTAAAAATGTTCTGAAATTCCAGAACTGTTATAACATCTCCTATTGCTTATTTTATTATCCTCTTTCTCCACAGATCAGTAGTAAATCCCTTCAAATTTTTTAAAATGCCTACATGGTAGCAGGGAAGCGGGAAGCTAGAAAGATTGTTATGCTTCAACCCTTTCATGGCACCCCTTGTTACCCCATTGGATGGACAATACCTCCCTCAAGGGAGGAACGCAGGCTAAGTCCCTGGGGCTTGAAACAGAGAGGAAAAAAAAAATCCAGAGTGAGATTCTAAGGCAGAACCTCAGGAGAGGCTTTTGGGACTGAATAATAGAGAGGTTTCTCCTCTTGGAGAAGCAATTTTGGGATTTTTAACTCCTGATTTCCTCATCTTGAACATGGGAATCATATTAGCATATGTCTTATAGGGCTATGTGATGATTAAGACAGACAGTCCATGCGAAATGCTTGGCATATTTCCTAAGACATAGTAAATACTCCAAATATTACTACTATTTGCCCCAGAGTAACTAGAGGGTCACAAGGACATAGTCCAAAGAAATTAAATTAGGCCACAAAGTCAAGGGAAAGCTATAGATTGTCTCCATGGTCTGAAATGGTAAATCATCTCCTCTCCATTTTACAGATAGGGAAACTGAGGTTATAGAAAGAAAGTAACATGTCCAAAGTCATATAGCCAGTGAGCAGTGGCCTGAGATTCAATCCTAGACCCCTTTACCTCCTCAGTCCACTTGCTTATTCTTCTATACATTTATGTAAATGTTAACATAAATGAAACCTAACTTCAAAGATTTATTCTTTGAGCTGAAACTAACACAACATTCTAAAGACAATTACCAGCATAATTGTACATTTTTCCCTCTATTTTCACATTTAGGGGAAGAGGTTGTGTGAGCAATCATAAACATGTATTGAGTCTTTGGGTCAGTCGCCACCCTTCACCTGTAAGTCTAATTTGATGAATAAAGAACAGAGACTTGGCAAAAGTTACTTGGCAATGAGTGTTCCCGAAAAGTGCTGCATAGGACAGGAAACGTTTCAGTAATGAATTAAATAGTGACTTCCTATGTCAATGTGTGTTTTAAAGAGAAACAGAAAGAAACATGTGCTTTTGAGAGAAATAGGGCCGGGGTGTGATTTTTCCAAATGCTTTAAGAGCTGTGGTTTCATGTAAGAGTTACTTGCAAGCTGCCCACAAGTGCTGCCGTCTGGCTTCCTGCGTCGGGTCTCCCTGGAAAGCCTGAAGGAACTCTGGCACTGAATGTGTTCTTGTCCAGGGCCAAGAATTTAACACAATTCTCCCTCATGACTGAGAGGCCTGCTTCCAAGCCTCAAACGGCAGAAAGGTGGGAAGGAAAGAGAAGTGAGAAGGTAAGCAGTCCATTAGGTAATGGTGGAAGAGGAGGTTTCACCTCTCCTGCCATCCAAAAGCCAGCATTGGCCAGACATTTAGTTTAACTCTGTCCAGACGAGAACAAAATACATGCCATTATTTGGTTTCTTTAAAGTCTCTTACAATCTCTGCAATATGCATTGGTTGATGTCTTGAAGCAACAACAACCAAAAAAAAAAAAAGAGAGGGAGGTAATTAATTCTGTGGAGAATTTTTGCCCTTAACATTGTTCTCTAAATACAGTATTCAGGTTACTAAGTAGGATCGAATAATACATATTATATTTATATTTTTAAAAAGCAGTAAAACACAATGACCCTGGAATCAGAACTAGAGTCCTAGCCAGCTCTCTCAGTAGCCATAAGACCTTAAGCAAGCCCCATATGTAAATAAACATGTAGTTTTTTCATCTATGAAACAAGAATACTAGTATCAATCTCCTAGGGATTAAATAGAAAATGTATACAAAGTAATTTACATAACTTAATAAAGAAGAGTTATTCTTGTTATAACTTTGTAATGAAGTCATATCTTTATTCTGTTGTTTTCTGTTAAGATTTTCCTTCTGCGATCACAGGGTCAGGTACTCATCTATGGGGAGAAGTGTGTCTTCCTTGATGCTGATTATTCAGGAAAGGGATGTACCTTCAGTTGGGAAACTGTAATTTGACGGACCAGAGAAGTAATCATCTCCTTCTCATTTTCCTGCATCTAAAACTTAAGGAATCTAGACATGTTTAAGGCCCCTCCTGCTTGGTAAGATTTTAAAATGGCACGCTGGAAACCAGGAAGGGGCCACAAACTGAAATGATATATCACGTAAACTAGACCCCATGTCATATAGGCAGATTACAGTAGTGAAGAGTATAAAACCTAGATTCAGACCACCTCCTGTTGAAGCACTAGAAAAGCAAATTCTCCAAGTGGAAGCTAAGCCTCAGGAAGGAAGGTTGGGTTTGACCTCTAAGCACTCCTTCCTATGTTGAAAGTGGGGACTTGTTTAACTGAAAGACAGGGATGTCCTTGCAAGTTATTTAAACGTCTCAAAGCTTTCAGCTACATCTATTGAGTATCTTGAATGTGGACATTGTTATTTCTATTTTTATGAGTTAACTAATTTTCTATTCTTTTCTTTTCTTTTCTGAGACATGGTCTCTCTCTGTACCACAACTGGAGTGCAGTGGCGTGATCATAGCTCACTGCAGCCTTGAATTCCTGGGCTCAAGTAATCCTCCCTTCTCAGCCTCCCCTACAGGTGTGCACCATCTTGCCTGACTGAATTTTAATATTTTTTTGTAAGGATAAGGTCTTACTATGTTGCCCAGGCTTGTCTTAAATTCCTGGCCTCAAGCAATCCTCCCATATTGACCTCCCAAAACTCTACATTACAGATTTGAGTCACTGCACCCAACCTGTGAGTTAAAAAATGTTTAAAGAGATTGTATGAACTATCTAGGCTCATGAGGTCAGTATATGGTAATGTCCAGGGAAAATTCAGTTGCTTTTTAAAAAATTATTTTTAATCCAAGGAGATTTTAATTATCTCCATACTAAAGTAGATAGTAGATTTGGTGTGAAGATTTTTTTGACTGTCATTTTGCATTATCCACACCACTTACCTTTTCCACTTCACTGACATCATGTTAGGTAACTGAGTCAATTGTATTCAAAAGAAACATTTTCTATGTTCCTCATGGGCATGGTACTGATGCCTGTCTGGGCAGATTTAAGTCACTGTAAATCCAAGCATGCAAAAGGACATAACCTGCACATAGCCATCTGGCCCCATACAATAATTAATCAAACAAATGTCACTGTCAAAAACTCTATCCTTTTCTGATTTAGTCCTACATTTGTATGATATCTATGAGGGGGATTAAAAATAATTTTTTGATTTTGAATTTCTGAAAATCACTATGAGACACTTAGGTGAAAAAAATGCTTTAGTAGCATATAATATTACAAGCTATAGTTCAAAACCAAAACATACTCTTAGGAATAAAAATGGTGGTAGTTCATTTTCCATGGTCCAAAACAAGCTTTGATATTTTAAAAGAGATAAAATCATAATTTAATTAGAGGTCAGGTTTCTACAATCAAAGAGAGTTGAAAATTTAGTCTAATAATGGCAAAATGCTGATGGTTTGCTCATTGGCATCATGGACCTTTATTTTGTTATTTAGATACTCATTTTTGCCTCGTGGAAAGTTTTCCAGAATAACCATATATAAACATGTATGTCTGATCAGTTAATTTGGCAGTTGAAAAGTATGTATGAAGCACCTAATACATTTCCCAGTTAGGCTAGGTACTGTGGGTATATAAAAGGGCATACAAAAGTGTAGGCTCCTAGGCACACACCTGTAATACCATAATGGCTCACACCTGTAATACCAGCACTTTGGGAGGCCAAGGTGGGAGGATTGCTTGAACCCAGGAGTTCAAGACCAGCCTGAGCAACATAGTGAGATCTCAACTCTACAGAAAAATTAAAAAAACTAGTCAGGCATGGTGGCATGAGCCTGTAGTTCCAGCTACTAGGGAGGCTGAGGCGGGAGGATCGTTTGAGCTGTGATCATGTCACTTTATTCCAGCCTGGGCCACAGAGATTGTCTCCAAAAAAAGGAAGTAGTGTAGGCTCCTGTCTTCAAACCCATTGGAGTAGGTGGGTGGGTTAATTAATATACATTAATTTTTTTTGCCTCATCCAAATCTAGAGAAAATGTTTTAAATGTGCTGTAGGAGTTCAGAAAAGTAGAGATTAACGTGGTTTGGAACAATTTAAATAATAAAAGCTTTGCTGAATAATTAAAGTCAGTAAAAAATAAAAATATGGGAGGGGGTTGCAAGAAATCTGTTCAACTCTTAAAGTAATTTAGTTTTTATTTATAAATGTTTATGTAAGAATTCCATTTTAGACTGGGCGAGGTGGCTCGTGCCTATAATCCCAGCACTTTGGAAGGCTGAGACAAGAGGATCTTTTGAGGCCAGGAGTTTGAGATCAGGTTGGGCAACACAGTGAGAAACATCTCTACAAAAAAATAAAATTATCTGTGTGTGGTGGTGTACACCTGTAGTCCCAACTACTGAGGAGGCTGGGGTGGGAGGATTCTTTGAGCCCAGGAGTTTGAGGCTGTGGTGAGCTATGATTGCACTCCAGCCTGGATGATAGAGCAAGACCCTCTTTGAAAAAATTCATTTTATTAACATGAACTACCAATACTTAACACTGATATGAAAATATAATGCGAAAGGAAATCTGTCTTACTTGTAATAAGCCAACTGAATCTAGGTCTTTAAAAACGTCATTGAGAAGACTCCTGTATTAATTTTTAGGATAAATATATTATCTCAAACAGAAAAACGATTCTAGGCACTGGGAGTACATAAGTGAATAAAGCAGTCCGGTCCTCAAGAGCTTACAATCCGGTAGGTGGAAACAAGGAAATGAACAAAGGTACTGCAAATCAATGTGAGAGGCTCTATAAGTTATGGGGTCACAGAGGACAAGGTTGGAGAAGAATAGGTGACTTCAAGGAAGTTGTCTTGCAGGACAACAGGGAGAGGACAAGTGTGTGTCTAGGGAGGGTGAAAGTTGGGGCCGGGAGAAAAGAGGAAAAGACATTCCAGAGAAAGGAAACTGTCAACAACATAAGAAAAGTCACAGTGGATGAACAGCAAGCCTGAGACCAACCCGAGTTGGGGTGTCCTATGCTTATTTCAAAGACTTTCACTATATGGAGAGAAAGAGAGGCTTTAAAACAAATGAGACTATATTGGCTATGAAATTTAGATATAAATAAATGCCAATGATCACTTTTCTGTAATTTGGGGTTATAAGAATTTTTTAAATTTTTTTGAGGTTGAGTCTCACTTTGCTTTCCAGGCTGGAGTGCAGTGGCACACTTACTGCCACCCCAGCGTCCACATACTGGGCTCGGGCGATCCTTCCGTCTCAGCCTTCTGAGTAGCAGGAACTGCAGGCGCACGCTACCATGCCTGGCTAATTTTTGATGTGTTGTAGAGATGAGGTCTCGCCAAGTTGCCCTGGCTGGTCTTGAACCCCGGGACTCAGACAATCCACTCCCCTTGGCCTTCCAAAGTGCTGGGATTACAGGCGGAGCCACGGAGCCCGGATCTTTAAGAATTTACCGTACATAACTGTGTTCATTTTATAAAAGTATCTGTCTTCTAACATGAGTCATTTTGTGATGATTCAGTTGTTTATATTGAATTTCAAGTAGAATGCTGATCGCAAAACCAAACGAGTATCTTCTACGAAAAAAATTCGTATTTTAATAAAGGAGAATATAGTCAACTTATTTTAGGGTTTCCTGAGATTATAGGACCAGAATAAAAGGATCATTAAAACTCTGTTAATAAAATCATGAAATACTGATATCTTGCATTTTGAAGGTCTCCTAAAATTTACTTTATAACTAGCTTTATAACCAAGACGTTTAATTAGTACACATGTGCGCTGAAACGTCCTTTTGGTTTTAAAAATAGGTAGTCATTTGAACCACATCACTTAAAGCTCTTTTTAAAAAGAAAATATTCGAGTATGGTAAACATCCTTAAGATAGTTTCAAGAAAGCAGGATGTAAGACTTCCATTGTAATTTTAACCGGAGGTCATGTCAAATTTCACAACTAAGAACCTTTTAATGTATGTAACACTGAGCACAACACGGGCACGTTTTTGTTGCTAGGAGAACCTTCTATTTTGCATTAGGAGCTGCAGCCTTGACGACGCAGTGTTTGCGCCTGTTTTTGCACATATTTTTCGACAACTCTTCCTCTCCCCTCGTAATAATATTCGAAAGGCTCCGGTTTCCCCTTGCACCGGCCCAGTTTTTCCGTCTTAGCTCCAGTTGTCACAGGCTCGCGCTGTCGCTTTCTCTGGCAGAGGGCGGCGAGGGCTGGGCGAAAGAAAACCGGGAGGGCAGGCGCGGCCTCGCTGCAGCAGCCGGGCCGCTTTCCCGCGCGAGGCGGGCTGAGCAAGGGAGGGGGCGGAGGCCGGGCTGCGGGCAAGCTCCAGCACCCTCTGGGGAGCCGAGCCCTGCACCCAGCTCTCCGGCTGCTTCTAAAAATCTGCAGTCAAAAACAAAACTCCAGCAACGCCACGCTGTACAAACAGGACGGGAGGGGGTGAGGTGTGTGTGCTGTCCCCAGATGGATCAGAAAGAAGGGAACGCAGGGGCCTCCTAGGCCCAGGGAAGTCCAGGCTCCGACTTCGGCGCCGGAGGGAAAAGGCGAGCGGGCCCCGGGCGGCAGGACGGGGCTCCTGGCCTTCCGCCCGCGAGAGGGTCGTGGCGGGAAATGGGGACGGTGCGCGCGCTCGGGGCCGCCCCCGGCCCCCCCTTCCTCTAGGGTCTGCTTTCCCCCGGGATTCTGAGCGGCCCCTCCCAGCCGCGGGCACCGGAGGGGGCAAGGACGCCGTGACCGAGGCTAACGCTAGGCATCTCCCAGGCGACGGGCCCCGCAACAAGATGGCGGAAGAGAAAGAGAGGGAAGGTAAGGCGGGAGCGCCGAGGGAGCGGCTGCCCTCGCAGCCCGCCGCGACCCCAGGATGCACGAGGCGGCACTGGGTGGGGGCGGGCTGCCCTCCATCTTGAGCCCCCACCCGCAGGGAGGGGGTTTGCCTAGGGAGGGGCCCACCCTGCCGGGGAGGCCGCCCTGCCCGCGTCCCCGCAGCCCTCCCGGGCCCCAGTTTCAGCCCCGCCTG
>NW_007252896.1:654517-686090 GCF_000164805.1 Carlito syrichta | reverse complement strand
GGCAGGCGTCTGGCCCGCGGCCCGTCCGCGTTGCGCAACCTGTCTGGTGTCTTCAAAAAAAGAGAACCAGGAGAACTCCACACGCCCAGACAACCATTTTAATAAAGGCGAAAAAGCAAAGCCGAGCGAGGACGCGTGGATCCGCCGTGCGCCGGCCCGGCCTCCCCTGCGGTCCCCGGGGGGACGAGGCGGGTCCGAGGGATTCGCGTGCTCCCTTATGGGGAGGGGCGGAAAGCGGGTTATCGCGTTTGTTGGTGGGACCTTTACTTTGTTCAGCGGTGTCGATGCTTGGTTACCAGCCGCTTAGTTACTTACCAAAAAAAAAATTGTGTTTGGTAATTGGCAGAGTCGCCGCAAAGACATGAAACAGTAAAGGTAGACATCTAAGAAGTAGAAATGATAGTCCTCTTTTGTTTTCTTTCCGGAGTGCTCAAAACACCACCCTGTCAGCATGCCATTTTTCTCGGCAGGGAACAGAGGGTAGTGAGGTCGACAACTAGTATTCACAAGGGAAGAGACCAGCAGCCCTTTGAGATGCTAACAATCAGCGGAGAAACGATCTATTTTTGCATAACAAGGATACTCATGGTTTTTGTCTAGTACGATTAAGCTGAGAAGCCAGGATTGTGTTATAGACCTTTACTAAGATGGCATAATTCTATGCTATTATTTTGAAAGCAGAAGGTATACACAAAGAAAAGATTAATTTTAAAACGGCCCCGGAAAAATGAATGATGTATTTTTATGTACTGATATGTTGTTATTTATTTATTGAATATTCATTGATTCTTATTGTGAGTTCTTGATCATTAAGAGACGAAGAAGTTAATTATGGATATTTTTTTCTTTTAAAGACCTTACTAGGTCAGCATGGGGAAAGAAAGGTGTATGGTGCAAATGCAATATTTTTATTTAAAAACATGGAGAGCTTTTTTGATTTTTCAGGTTTTGAACAGTATTTTTCTATTTAAAATAAACTAGTTCAGAGGAAGAAACCGTTCTGTATATAACCATAGAATTAATGACTATTAAAAGCCGGATGCTGTTCATTTAGTCGGCATATATTTAATGCCTGTCATGTGGATGGCATTCTGCTTAGAACTTGGGAAGGTAAAAAGACATTTGTCTTTGCTCTCAGGAAAGGTGAGATCAGTAAGGGAGACAAGACACAGGTGCGAGGGACTAGTTAACTGGGCTGAGTAGTCTGTGCCAGACAGAGTACTAGGTGTGTCAGATACCATTGCAGTCTGTGGACAGCAGCTTGACATCACTGGGTGCTTACCAGAAGAGTCTTAGACCTTAACTGCCCGGAACCTACTGGATCAGAGACTTCATTCTCACATATCTGTGGGTTATCCATAGGTATATTAAAGTTTGAGCCGGGCTCGGTGGCTCAGCCTGTAATCCCGCGCTTTGGGAGGCTGAGGTGAGTAGATTGCCTGAGCCCCGCGGGTTCGAGACCCGCCTGGGCCACTTGGCGAGACTTCATCTCTACAATACATCAAAAATCAGCCAGGCGTGGTAGCGCGCGCCTGTAGTTCCGGCTACTTGGAAGGCTGAGGCGGAAGGATCGCCGGAGCCCAGCAGGTCGAGGCTGCGGTGGCCCGGAACCGCCAACTGCACTCCAGTCTAGGCGACAGAGTGAGACTCCAACTCGGAAAAAAAAAATAAAAAATTAAAAAATAAAGTTTGAGAAGCACCGTTAATATAGCATGTCTCATTTATTCTTAGCAGTTTTATGAATTAATGGTAATTGCAGTTTGAAGGGCATGATGAAATAAAGGTATTTTATTAGAGGGTAAACTAGAGACTCATTTGAATGATAAGCTCTTTATATGGATACATTCCATTCCTGTATTTGATTCTCAGCTCTGAAGATTCAGAAATTACATCTAAACAATTTGAATTTATCAGGTTTTGGGGATTCGCTCAAGCTAACTACAGTCGTGAAAGACTGATGTGCAAACTTGTATAATTTCTTTTTAAAATATGAATATGTTGATACATTGACCAGAAAGTTGACTTTGGCAATAAAATAAACTGTCTTATGGGTATTAAATTTGGGGAGAGTTTGAATTTGTATTTCAGAAGTTGCTTGATGAACATAGAATCGCCCAAAAGAAAGAATAGTTTTTGAAGGATATATCCATTACCTGGTAAGTTCTAAAAGGACAGGGACCATTTCTGATCTGTTACACTGTCTTGCAGAGTGCTTAGCACATGGTAGGTACTTAATATAATGCTTGTTGGATGCAAAACATTTGAATGAATCGGAAGATAACTTACGTTTAACCGAACATCTGGTCTATACCTAAAATTACATAAGCCTAGTGTTAGGTCTTCTTCTGCCTTGCAGGTAAGCTATATGTTTCTATTTCATCTGACTCAGCAAAACATTTTTTCACAACACCAGGGTATTCACTGGTATGTCTTTATAAAACGACAGTGACAAAAACATCTCTTTATAGAAATACACATATAGTTTGAATAGTTCATCTTTAATATTGAGCTTTTTTAAAGTTATAAAGAAGTAATAAGTTTCTGGGTAGCCATCATATTTAGTTCCTCTTCAACATTTAGGGATTAACTTTGATACAAGTATTGAGACTATTGGTTATTATGCTCTATTTATGAAACATCTATAAGATTATGTACATTGAAGTTGTTATACTTATTTGTACCATTTTTGTGCTTTCACATAATTTATGTTTTCTAGATTAAAAATATAATTATTCAATAAACAAGAACATAGTTTAAATTTCAGAACCAAGTTATTTTTAAAGGTCACTTTTTTATTTGTACTGAAAGAAGAGTTGGATAGGAAAAATTCTTTTTGAAGTTTTGTGGTTTCTTCAAAGTTTCCTCAACCAGAACATTTTTTCTTTCTTTCCCTTCTGTTTTGTTTTGTTTGTTTAAATGGAAGATCAATGCAATTTTTGATTCTTTGAATCCTTAAATCTTATTGTTTCTGTCTCCTAGAGAAGTTTATATAGGTCTAGAAGGTTCTTCTGTTTGTAATTAGATACAGGTCTAGGAAACAAACTATTTAGGTATAAAATTCTAAATTTTGTCAAGCCAGTGAGCTTTGGACGTATGGCAGTTTTCTAATAAGCTGCAAATATTCAAAGCTTACTCTGGGATTTACTATTTTTGTTTGTATTAAAATATGTCTTCTTTGTTACTTTGCATGCTTTGATAACATCGCTTGGTAAAAAGTATCTTCGATTTAGTTATCAACTCCTGGAGGAAGAGGTTTTACAGGTTTTGTTATTGTTTTTTGATTTTTGATTTCCTACATTGTGCTTGTTCTCTGAAAATCCAACATTTGGAAATTTAGAGTAAAAAACAGAAATTTCAATTGCTTATTACTTTTCAAAAGGTTCCCTTAAATAGTAACTGTTGACAGTACATAGTATGTGGGATAGTACAAAAGGTGAACTCCCAGGTAAGACCTGAATTTAAATTTTACCTTCCAGATGCCAAGATTCTAAATGTAAGGAGTCTCAGGTTCCTCAAGTGTAAATGGGGCTAGCTATTAATGTTTCATAATGTTCTTGTAATGAGGACAGTGTCTTCTTATTTATGTTTATATCCTAGCACCTAGTATAATGACTGGCATTAAAGGAAAGCTGAATAAATAGGAAGGAAAGTGCTTGGTACATTCTTGGGACTTAGTATATGCTTGGCAGGAAATCTAAGGCTTACGTAAACCTAAATCTAAGTTTTACCAATTGTTTACCATACATGCTGCATTCATGCATATTTCTGGGGCCATTTAATACATTTTCTTTCTATTTTGTTTTATTTTTTATGAGTTAAGAAAGGTAGATTTATTATGGGGAAGATACATTGTGAAGAGCACAATGGGCAGAGCAGCAGAGAGAGAGAGTGTTTGCTATCCGCTAAGTTTTCTTTCTGTTTTAGACCATTGTAAACATCCAGGTAGAGACTATCCGAAGAAGAAAACTGATTCATTGAAACTTAATTTACTACCTCTAATTTAGAATTAATAAACATTGGAGAAAAACAACTGAAATTTATCTTTGTACTGATTTATAAAACTTTCAATAATTTTTCAAGAATATTTATAATTTTGAAAATCAAATGGATGGTGAGATACTACCTCACATTCATTAGGATGACTACTATCCAAAAAGCAAAGTAAGTATTGGTGAGGATATGGAGAAATTGGAACCCTTGTGCACTGTTGGTGGGAATGTAAAATGGTACAGTTCCTATGGAAAATAATATGGCAGTAAAATTAAAAATAGCATTACTTCTGGGTATATATCCAAAAGAATTGAAAGCAGATTCTCAAAGAGATATTAACACACCCCTGTGTTCATTGCAGCATCGTTCACAGTAGCCAAAAGGTAGAAGCAGCCTAAGGGTCTGTCAGTGAATGCATAGATACACAAAATGTGTTACATTCATATAGTGGACAATTATTCAGTCTTAAAAGGTAGGAAATTTTGGCTGGGTGTGGTGACTTACACCTGTAGCCTGTAATTTCAGCATTTGGGAGGCAGAGACGGGAGGATCACTTGAGGCCAGAAGTTCAAGACCAGCCTAGGTAACATAGTGAGATCCCATCTCTGTATATGTAAAACAATAATTAAATAAAATTTTAAAAAGGAAGGACATTTTTTTGTTTAGAAAAGTTACTGGATCAAGTGTGTTGAATGAATTAGAGTGGGACACAATTAGAGTCCCTACTGTAGTCCAGAAAGATAAGAACCTGAACCAAAGTAATGGAAGTCAAGAATGAAAAAAGAAGCCAAAGATAATTGACAGATTTTATAATAGGTTGGATGTGAATGTTGAGTCAGATCAGAGACAAGAATGGTTCTCAGGTTTCTTGCTTGAGTAACTGAAAAATAATAGAAAGGAATGATAGAGTTATGTAAAGAATTGTTCTAGTCTTGTACATGTTGAGTTTAGGTACCTGTGGGACATCCTGATTGAGATATAAAATAGGTAGCAATATGTGCTTGGTTCCTAAATATCTGTTAAATGAAAAATGAGAAAGAAAAATCTGTGCTGGACTGTTTGAATGTATCCTTCTATCAGTGGCAGTAGTCATGGGAGTGCTTGAGAATGTCCAAAGAAAATGGGTAGAGTGAAAAAAATGTTGACTGAAAGGAGAAGGGATTAGGATCAGAACTTTGGGTAAAAATCAGTAACTGAGCAGAGAAAAAGAGCCTGTGAATAAAGTTAAAAGCACAATTACAAAATCATGGGAAAATGAGAAACTAGTATGAAAGCCAAAGGTAGGAGAGAATTTCATGAAGAATGTACTTAAAAATATTGGGAAGAAAACCCTAACAGTTAACATTTATAGAGCATGTACTCTGAAGTAGGCACTGGCCTAATTTTTCTACATGTATTATGTCACTTAATCCTTACAGTAAACCGATGTAGCTGCTCTATTATCTGCTTTCTACAAATGAGAAAATGGAGGCTTAGATAGGTAGAGCAGACTTCCAGTTTCAGCTTCAACAGGTAAGAGCTTGGAAGACAGCACCCCTATTGCTACCAGAGCCATAAAGTGTAAGAGACACTTGTGAATTCTGGTAAATTCCTGGAGTTTGAGTGTGAACTATTGTAAGAGTGAGAAACCCCAGGGGTCTGTGATCTTAGGAGGTCCCTCACACTTTGTTGGATTTTACTTCTAGGAACCCCACCAGGTTATTATGGTGAAAAGCCCAGCAGGATCCCCTTATAGCTTAACCCGTGAGGAGGAAGGCAACTGTTTAGAAATATGCTGGAACATTTTCCACTACAAAAGTCACTTCAGTGCCCTCTAGTTTCCCTGTCTTATCTAAGAGGGCCGGAAGAAGTGAAAAAACTTGTGAAGGTCACAGCCCAGGGAGGCCGAGGCAAGTGGACTGCCTGAGTCCGCAGGTTCAAGACCAGCCTGGGCAACTTGGTGAGACTTCGTCTTGCCACGATAAATAAAAAATTAGCTGGGTGCAGTAGCGCTCGCCTGTAGTTCCAGCTACTTGGAAGGCTGAGGCGGAAGGATCGCCGAGCCCAGCAGGTCAAGGCTGCGGTGACCAGGAGTGTGCTACTGCACTCCAGTCTGGGCAACAGAGTGAGACTCCAATTAAAAAAAAAAAAAAAGATGGGTTTACTCATAAGATTATAGAATGCTTCTGCTTACCCATACCTTACCACCACTTCAATGGGGATACAATACAGTACAATAACAGTGGATTACAGCTGAAAGACTTAGATGGAGCCTATTTAAGACAAGTTCTTAGGGAAGCCCAAAGATAATAGATAAAAACAAGGACACTAGAGGAATCTGGCATCTACAGCCACAGCGAACATTAGACACAGCCCTACTCCCAGCCAGACTGACATAAAGCTTCACACTAATGATGTTTACCTCAGTTCCTATTTTTACATGATGTGTCATTTCTGGCTTCCAAAAAAAAAAAAAATTACAAAACATGGTAGTAGGCAAGAAAAACACAGTCTGAAGAGACAGCAAGCATCAGAAGCAGACTCAGATGTAGTGTACATATTTTGTATTTATCAGGAAATTTAAAGAACTATGATTAATATCTTAAAGGCTTTAATGGAAAAACTAGACAGCATGCAAGAACAGATGGGCACTACTAATATAAGCAGACATATGGAAACTATAAGAATTGAACTCTAAGAAACTCAAAATCAAAAACGCTGTAATGGGAAGAATGTCTTTGATGGGCCTATCAATAGGCTAAACATGGCTGAGAAAACAGTCGTTGAACTTGAAAATATGTCAGTAGAAGCTTTCCAAACTGAAATGCAAAGAGGAAAAAGAATGAAAAAGAACAGCGTCCAAGAACCATGGGACAATTTCAAAAGGTGTGAAATAACATGTAATTGGAATACCAAAAGGAAAAGAAAGAATGGAGTAGAAGAAATATTTGAAAACATGATGACCCGAAATTTTTCAAATGATAAGTAAGCAATTTGACCAAGGTCACATAGCTACAACATGTTTGTGAAGCTTGGATTCACATTCAAGTATGCTGACTTCAAAGCTAGTGCTCTAATTCTCCATGCCTCATATAGAGAAGTGGAAATTTACATAAAGAATAAAATAAAATCCACTCATGATCTCATTATGAGCAGTAGCTTTCAAAGTTTAGTGTGCATCAGAGTTACCTGGAAGCTGAACACAGTGGTTTGTGCCTGTAGTTCTAGCTACTCAGGAGACTGAGGTGGAAGGATCACTTGAGCCCAGGAATTCCAGGCTGCAATGAACTATGATTGTGCCACAGCACTCCAGTCTGGATGACAGACCAAGACCCTGTCTCTTAAAAAAAAAAAATCTGGAGACGCTGTTAAAACATAAATTATTGGGGACCACCCCCAGTAAACCTGGAGTGGGGCATTTGAGAATTTGCATTTCTAACGAGGAAAGTGCTGTTATAAAGCATCTAGATCTAGAATTTAAAGTGAATTTTGCCATTTTAGTGCATTTCCTTTCAGATTTTTTCTAGACAGACTTGTATTTTATTTTACAGACTTGAGATTATATTGAATATAGTTTTATGTCCAGCTTTTTCCACTAATTGTGATAAACATTTTTCATGCCGTAAGTATTTCTTTAAAATATCATATATAATAGCTGCATTCGTTGTACGTATGGACTATAATTTATTTAAACTTTCCTTGGCTGTTAGATACTGAGTTTTTTCCAAATTTTCTGCTATAAATAATGCTGCAATGAGTGTTCTTACACGAGAATTTTTCACCCAGCTTTGATCCCCATCCTCTACCTTCTTTGGAAAAATAATTTCATTTCATTTCATCTCTGATGGCCCTCACTAGTTAAAGAAAATAATCTAATTTCCAAGTTCTATAATACCTTGTGATCCTTTGTGCTAATTATATTATTCCTTTCCAATTTTTTAAATAAAGTCAAAGACACAGATAATTGTCAATTAGAGCTTATGATCAGTATAAAATACATATTTGCTTGTTGTCTGTCTATCCTGTTTTACTGGAAACACCATGAGATGAGGGATTTCGTTTTATTTATTGCTAAATCCCTGGACTTTAGGAAATCTGTATTTGTTGGAAGAATGAGTGAACCAAGAGTAACACTTTGAGTGAAGAAATTTAACGTTACCCTGCATGGCCTTATTATAGGTAAATGTATTTGCCTGTTAATCTTCTGAAAATACTGAAAATAGTCCAGAGTTACCATTATATTTGAAGAGGCACTCAGATTGGGAATCACGTATTTCACCTTACCTCATCATTTTAGAAACTGGAATGGCACTCACTTCGACATGGTGATTGGGCACACGTGTATTTCTACCCTTCCCGAAACCCCACTAAAATGACAATAAAGGAATAAAAAAGGCATAGACCTGCAGGGACAAAGAGAATAGGAGAGGAGATAATGTTGGTTTATAAAAAGACATAAAGTGAGGATGTAATACATTATTAAATGAATGGATGATAGGCAAGTAAGATAGCATAATCAAAGAAAATAAATGTAAGCCTGTAGAGGAAGGAGCTAAAAAGAAATAAACAAATTTGAGCTTCTTGAAAGACTTAGGATTAGGGACAGCAGCCACCTCTGAAGGCATGCATGTAAGGTGAGGCTAAGCGTAGGAGGTTTGGTTGTTAAGGCAAGTGTTTAGATCTCCCACCACCTTGAGTAACCAGATGACCGCTCTTACATCTATGCAGAAGACTGAATATTTTAAATCAGAGGGACTCTGGACTTAGGGACACAACTGACGGTGGAGATGATGTGCCATCTTAGATGTAGTAGCTGAAATGATAAAATTTGTATGAAACTAAATATTATCACATAGATTTTTTTTTTTTTTGAGCCACCACAGCCTCCACCTGCTGGGCTCAGACGATCCTTCCACCCCTGCCTTCCAAGTACCTGGAACTACAGGCATGTGCTACCATGCCCGGATTATTTTTTGATTATTGTGGAGGCGAGGTCTCGCCAAGTTGCCCAGGCTGATCTCGAATCCCCAGGATCAGGCAATCCTCTGACTTCAGCCTCCCAAAGCACGGGATTACAGGCTGAACCACCGTGCCCAGCCAGATGAAATATTCTAAGTAGGACCCAAGATTTAAAAAAAAAAAAATCTGAAAGATGGTAGTATGTCTAATAGATGTCAGAGCAATGGAAATTTGAAATTCTCATTTAAGATCTTCATTAGTAATGAGGGGGAGGAGTTTTGTACCTCTTTCATTGACTGGTTGATTTGCATTGATAGCTAAATTATAAAATAGTTTTAAACACTAAACGCCTCAAAGAAAAGTGAAAAGAAATTTAGAGATTAAAAGTCTTCAGGTGAAATCAAATAAAATGACATTGGATATGAAATTATGCTGTTATGATGAAGGGAGAGGAAAACTAAAGTGTGACCTCAAATGTCAGTGACTTTATTACCTTTCAGCCACTCGCTTTTATGACCAAATTGTGAATATTGCCATTATCTAGGATTGTGCCACCTCTGCAATCTTGAATTTTGATATTTCATCCTTGAAGTATAACCTTATTCAACATTGAGTATCTTAAAATAATTTTGTGAATTTCAAATTTACAGAAAAATTGCAAGAATAGTACATACAGAGAATTTCCCACATTCCCTTTATCCAAATCTTTAATTTTAACATTTTGCCACATTTGCCTTTTTTTTTTTTTTTAATGAAGTCTTGCTACGTTGCCCAGGTGGCTGGTCTTTAACTCCTGGGCTCAAGCCATCCTCCTGCGTCAGCCTTCCAAACTGCTAGGCTTACAGGCAAGAGCCACTGCACCCGGCCAACACGTTTGCTATTCATAATTCTTTCTTTTTGTGTATATATTTTTATGTATATATTTTCCTTTGAACTGTTTGAAAGCATGTTACATACAACCATCCCACTTTATCCCTTAATACTTTGTTGTGTATTTCCTAAGAACAAAAATAATCTCTTTTGTAAAATCTTTATTAACTTTAACATGGACAATATATTTTTATTTAATTCTACAGTTCATATTCCAGTTCTGTCAGTTGTACAGTTGTCTATAATGTCTCTTATAGCACTTCTGCCTCTGGCACAGATTTCAGTCCTACATCACATATTGAATTTAGTAGTCATGTCTCTGTAGTCTTCTTTAATCTAGAGCAGTATCTTAGTCTTTCTTTGTCTGTCATGACTCAAAAAGAGTTTGGATCACCTGCACAAATTCATAATCTCCTTGTACCTCTAATTCCATCATGTTTCTCCATTCACTTTGCAAATTTCTTCACTTATGATATGGCAGAGAAAATACAAGCCATAAAACACAAACTCCCTGTATTTCCTGACACACATACATTATCTGTATCTATTGGACTATTGCAAAAGCCTCTTAACAGGTTTACTTACTTGCATTTACCATACTGAATATCTGGTTAGGCATTCGCTATCTAAAATCCTTTAATGCCTTCCCATTACCCTTAGGATAGTCTGAACTGTTAAACCAGACTAGAGTTTTATTTCTACAGGTTTTTTTTTCCTTTCCTTATCGCATGTTTAGTATCACTCTCCATATGCTCTACATTTCATCATAGTGAACAATTTGTTGTTTCCATAATGAAAGTGCTAGCTTTGTTTTCTTATCCTAGGCTTTATTTAGTGTATTATGTTGTTTGGTGGTTAAGAACATGAAATAGATAGTAAATCCTAATGTGTTAGAATTCTATCTCAGCCACTTAAGAACTGCGTAACTTTAGGCAGTGTCCTAACTGCCCTAATTTCTTCACATGTCAAATGAGGAACACAGCAGAATCTGTCTCATATTGTGGTAAAGCATGTACCAGAGAACCTCACATGCAGTAAGAGCTCCATAAATGTTATCAATTGTTACTTATTGTGTACTGTGTTGAATGCTAGGGACTAAAACAGATTTGGACCATGCCTTCTTAGAGATTACTTGCTGTAGAGGAGAGAACCATTAAAGAATTACATAATTATTTAACTGTATGTGGGATAAACCATTAAAAAAAAGTTAAAGGTTTCAGAAGGTTTGTCTTACTTCAATGGCTTCGACTGTGACATTCCCCCTGTCTAAAACCTACTTGTTTTTAGCAGAAGGAACTGCAAATTCAAAACCCTGAAGCAAGGTACATAGCTTATTAGAGGAATTGAATAAGGGCCAGTGTGGCTGGAATGGAAAGGTGAGGGTGAAATTGAGTAGTATGAATTGATGTAGTGTGAACTGAAGTTTGTAAATTCGGCAGAGGCCAGGTCTTTTTGAAGACCAGGTCAGGGGGTCTGACCTCTATTCAAGAGCAAGAAGAAGCCATTGAAGCTTTTAAAACAAGGATATATGATAATACATTTTATGTTTTTAGGAGTTCACTTGTCCAGACATGGTGGTGCCTGCCTATAGTCCCAGCTATTCAGTAGGCTGAGATGGGAGATTCACTTGAGGTCAGGAGTTCAAAGTTGCGTAGTACACTATGATCATGCTTTGAATAGCCACTATACTCCAACCTGGGCAACACAGTGAGACCTCATTTAAAAAAAAAAAAGATCACTTGGTTGGAGGAAAATTGGAGTAGGGCAAGAGCAAATGATGGTGGTGGATTAGGTGGCAGCAGAGGAAATGGCAGATTCAGTTTCAAAGTCTAGAGATCCTAAATGAGTTTGTGACTGGATATGGGAGTTTGGAGGGAGTTAGGGATGAATGAACACTTCTCCAATGCAACTTCTGACACTTTCTTCTGGTCTTTAAGTCCCATCCTCAAGTCTGAGGTGGATGCTATTCTTGTACTTCTGTAGTACCATCTACATACCACACTGAATTTTAACACTGACCTGCTAAATTTGCTGTAGCTGGTCTGTTTTCCTTTTAAAGTAGAGCATATTTATAGTAAATGACCAAGAAACATTTGATAAATGAGAGCACAAATGAACACAAAACTAGATGATGGTTGAAAACAGTATTTCCTTTCTAAGACTAGTTGTTGTGGTGGTATATTGTCTTTGGATCAAGTTATTTATGAAATAAGAATTCACTAAGAGCTACTTTACCTTCCAATTCCCCAAGCAAAGACAAGAATTGGGTTCTTGGCTGTTTTTTTTCTCAACAGCATTTTGTCTGGAATAGGTTTTGGCCTTACGTGGGTCAAACAAAACAATAATATTATTTGTGCTTTCAGTTAATTAACCCTGAGGGCATTTCTTTACCTTCTTTGTTGTATGCTTTAAACAGTTCCCATGGTAAGTATTCCTCTTGGGGCTTATTATTTTATCTTAATTTCTGATGGTGGGATTTTGAGCACCTAATTAAATGTTTGGGTTTTTTTTTTTTGAGTTGGAGTCTCACTCTGTCACCCAGACTGGAGTGCAGTGGCCACTCCCAGCCACTGCAGCCTTGACCTGCTGGGCTCTGGCGATCCTTCCGCCTCAGCCTTCCAAGTAGCTGGAACTACAGGCGCGTGCTACCATGCCCAGCTAATTTTTTGATTTATTGTAGAGATGTGGTCTCGCCAAGTTGCCCAGGCGGGTCGCGAACCTGTGGGCTCAGGCAATCCACTCACCTCAGCCTCCCAAGGCACGGGATTACAGGCTGAGCCACCAAGCCCAGCTTAATTAAATATGTGTACAGACATTTCCACTTTAGAAAAAACTCAACTGCACTAATTATTTAAAATTTTTTCTTGTGTTTATTATTATTAATTTCTTCTTTTGAAATTTAGTTTTTTTGTTTTTCTTTCTATGATTTTATCTTAACTTAGTACAATACATAGTTTTTAGTCTTCTTAGCATTTTCATTGCTAAGAAACAAATACAATGTGAAATTGTTGGCTTGTTATATCTAATATAGAATTAAAGAGAAAAGGGAATTATTATTTTATTATTATTATTTATTTTATTTTTTGAGTTAGAATCTCACTCTGTTGCCCAGGCTAGAGTGCAGTGGCATGCTCATGGCCACCCCTGCATTGATCTGCTGGGCCCCGGCGATCCTTCCGCCTCAGTCTTCCAAGTAGCTGGAACTACAGGTGCATGCTACCATGCCTGGCTAATTTTTGAATGATTGTAGGGACAGGTCTCGCCAAGTTGCCCAGGCTGTTCTTGTATACCCAGAGTCAGGCAATTCACTCTCCCTAGCCTCCCAAAGTGCTGGAATTACAGGCTGAGCCACCAAGCCCGGCATTATTATTATTATTTATTAATTTATTTATTTTTGAGTCGGAGTCTTACTCTGTTGCCCAGGTTGGAGTGCAGTAGCATACTTATGGCCACTGCAGCCTCAATCTGCTGGGCTCAGGTGATCTTTCTGCCTCAGCCTTCCAAGTAGCTAGAACCATAGTCGTGTACCACTACACCCTGCTAATTTTTTTATTTATTGTAGAGATGAAGTCTTGCCAAGTTGCCAGGCTGGTCTCACACCCCTAGACTCAGTTCTTTTGACTTCACTTCCCAAAGTGTTGGGATTACAGGCGTGAGCCATTGTGCCTGGCTTTTTTTTTTTTTTTTTTTTTTTAAGAGGTGGTCTCACTATGTTGCCCAGGCTGACCTCAAACTCTTGGGCGTCTCAACTGGAATTTTTTTTCAATTAAAGGGTGTTTTGCGCCGGGCTCGGTGGCTCAGCCTATAATCCTGTGCCTTTGGGAGGCTGAGGTGAGTGGATTGCCTGAGCCCACGGGTTCGAGAGCCGCCTGGGCAACTTGGCGAGACCTCATCTCTACAATAAAAAATAAATAAATAAAAAATTAGCCGGGGGTGGTAGCGCCTGCCTGTAGTTCCAGCTACTTGGAAGGCTGAGGCAGAAGGAGTGCCGGAGCCCAGCAGGTCAAGGCTGCGGTGGCTGGGAGCGGCCATTGCACTCCAGTCTGGGCGACAGAGTGAGACTCCAGTTAAAAAAAAAAAAAAAAAAAAAAAAGGGTGTTTTGCTATTAAGTTGACACATTAATCTAGTTATAGTTATTTTATAATCATCAAATCTGTATATTTTTTGTGACCTAGTAGAATAGGAATAATTAAAAATAAAATGAATAATATATATTTTTTAGGAGCATGAAATATACAGTTTTATTTAATATTTTAAGGAAAGGTGACTTATATAGCTAACCCAGTGCAAAAATTATAGAAATTACTAGTTTAAAAATATTATTAGTGAAATGTCAGCAGGTTCCAGAAAGGCTCTTAACTTCATGAAAGCTAAGGCTAATAGCACTGTGACATTTTTTTCTCTTTCTGTATATGTTTCATGTGATGTATAATAGAAAGCTTATTTTCTCACAATCAAATCTATATAACTTACTTTCCTGAGATTCCAAGCAACTTCCCTAAATTAGAAAAGTTAGTAATGATAATGGGTAATTTATTGAATGTTACTGTAGTTCAGGTAGTACCTCTCAAAACAACCTTGTGAGTTACTCTTGATATCGTCTTTTCACAGATGAGGGAAATCAAGTATTTGTGTACATGCTAGTACTATGTACTATGTATACTTAAGGAATGTAGAGAATTTTTTGGAATTCTATTGCACAAGAGAGTTGTCTCTTCTCACCTATGTACTTATTTATAGTTATCCCCTTATCTGTGGCTTGGCTTTCCATGGTTTTAGTTAACCATGGTCAACCAATATCCAAAAATATTAAATGGAAAATTCCAGAAATAACCAATCTTTAAGTTAAGTTAGTTGTGCACCATTCTCAATATCATGATGAAATCTCTTTCTGTCCTTCCTGGACATGAATCTTCCCTTATCTGGCTTATCCACACTGTATATGCTACCCACCCATTAGTCATTGACATCATCTACTTCTGGCATCCTACTGTAGACATTGCCATGGCTCAGTGATCCAGGATCACCCACAGCAGATGATCCTCCTCCATGTCATCAGATGGTCAGTTGTAGCCTAATTCTGCATCACAGTGCCTCACTTCATCTCATCATGTACGCATTATATTATCTCACTGTATCACAAGAAGAGTGAACATAGTATGAGAAAATATTTTGAGAGAGACCACATTCACACAAATTTTATTACAGTATATTGTTACAGTTATTCTATTTTATTATTAGTTATTGGTTTTTTGAGTTGGAGGCTCCCTCCGTTGCCTAGGCTGGAATACAGTGGCATGCTCACAGCCACCCCAGCATCGACCTGCTGGGCTCTGGCCATCCTTCCGCCTCAGCCTTCCAAGTAGCTGTAACTACAGGCATGTGCTACCATACCTGGCTAATTTTTGATTTATTATAGAGACAAGCCAATTCTCTCACCAAGTTACCTGGGGTGGTCTCGAACCTGTGGGTTTAGGTAATCTACTCGCCTCGGCCTCCCAAAGTGCTGGGATTACATGTTATTGTTAATCTTCCAATGTGCCTAATTTATAAATTAAACTTCATCATAGGTATGTATCTATAGGGAAAAACATAGTAGTATAGGATTTGATACTATCTGAGGTTTCAGGCATGCACTGGGGGTTCTGGAATATATCCCCTGTGAATAAGAGTGAACTACTTTATTCATTCATTTCTGTCAGTATGGACTTGTGAATATTTATTTTATACTTTGGGTTATAATCTGGTACTATTTTTTTGTTGTTGCTCAGTTTATTCCAGCTTTGGCCTTTGGGAGCTCTTTCAGTTGGCTCCTATGTCCCTTTGCCATCACCCCGTCAATATGGGTTGTTGTTGTTGTTGTTGTTGTTTTGAGCACTTCTACTACTACTACAACTACTAAGATCTGTTTCTCCTCACAGTACTTCTCACACCAAATGTGTGGGTTTTCCACACCAAACAATTTTCTAACTGGGTGTCCTACAATCTAACTCCTTTCTGACACGAACTATCCAGAGTTAAATGCAGACCCACAGGTTAAGGGCTCAGTCCCACAAGGCTACTTCCCATACGAGTTTGCTCATCGCCCATCAAAGGTAGTGGATCCTTGGGTCACCCACACTTCTGAGAGAATTGGCTACAAATTGGGGATTTTCACACCCTCTTTTCAGTTCCATAATTTGTTATAATGGCTCACAGAAGTCAGGGAAACACTTTACTTAAGGTTTACTGACTTGTAAAGAATAACAGTGAACAAACAGATGAAGTGGTTCATAGGGTGACATCTAGAAGGCTCCTGAGTTCAGGAACTTATTTCCCAACGGAGTTAGGGTATAGCCTTCTCCCAGCATGTGAATATGTTCACCATCCCAGAAACTCTCTGAACCCCTTTGTTTAGGATTTTTATGGTAGCTGCATTATTTAGGTATGATTGATTCAATCATCGGTCATTTGTGATTAACTCAATCCCCAGTCCCTCTTCCCTCTCTGGAAGTTGGGAGGTGTGAGGAAATGAGGATGAATTTTTTTTTTTTTTTGAGTTGGAGTCTCACTCTGTCACCCAGACTGGAGTGCAGTGGCTGCTTCCGGCCACCGCAGCCTCGACCTGCTGGACTCCGGCGATCCTTCCGCCTCAGCCTTCCAAGTAGCTGGAACTACAGGCGTGTGCTACCACGCCCAGCTAATTTTTTATTTATTGTAGAGATGAAGTCTTGCCAAGTTGCCCAGGTGGGTCTTGAACCCGCAGGCTCAGGCAGTCCACTCACCTCAGCCTCCCAAAGGTGTGGGATTACAGGCTGAGCCACCGAGCCCGGCTGAGGATGAATTTTTGACAGATAATTTCTTTTTTGGTATTAGCCTTCCTGATTATAATTCTGCTTACATTATTACAACTTGTTTACTATGAGCCAACTTTATGCAAATTCCTTTGTATACATTATTACTTTTAATCATCATAATAACTCTATGAGATATTGTGCAGATAAAAAAAAATAGGCAGCAGGACCTATTGGTCAACATTTTGCTAATACCTGCTTTTTATTTGTTTTTTTAGAGCCAGAATTTTGCTCTGTCACCCAGGCTGCAGTGTAGTGGTGAGATTGTGGCTCACTAGATCCTCAACCTCCTGGGCTCAAGTGATCCTCTTGCCTCAGCCTCCTGAGTAGCTGGGATTATAGTGCATACCCCCACACCCAGCTAATATTTTTATTTTTATTTTTTGTGGAGACTAGACAGGTCTCACCATATTGCCCAGGCTAGTCTTGATCCCCTAACCTCAATCCATTTTGCCTCAGCCTCTCAAAGTGTTGGAATTGCAGGCATGAGCCACCATGCCCAGCTATTACCTGCTTTTTAAACTTTTATATTAACAGCTCCAAATTTATAGAAAATCATGAAAAGATCCTGATTTGTTTAAAATCAGGAAACCAGTATTCATAAGGAAACTTTTTTCTTGACATTCAGTACATCTTAAATCATTTTCATGTGGTTTGAGTCTTTAAAAAATGTTTTTCTGGTTTTCAGATTGTAGAAAGTAAAGAAAGCTGTTAAAATTGATTTTATAAACTGATTAATTCAAGAAGAAATCAGTTGGCTTATAGAAGGCCTTTCACATTTTGTGACTGTGTGTGTTTTAAACCACACCACAAACTATAGATAGGAATAGCTGACAGGGAGCTGGAAACTGCAATAAACTTTCTTCTAAACTATGAAATGCAACTGACAGACATCTTTTTATAGCCACATCTGTGATTGCACACTATTTTTAGGCTTGATAATTTTTTCAATAAGGATAGTCTTCAAATTTATAAAAGCTGTTTACAGTAAAATAGCAAATGATGAGAAGACAGAAACCTACCCTGCTCATTTGAACGCTAAGTTGGACTTCATTTCCCTTATAGTATAGACAGCAGTAGTATAACACAACTAAATATATGTTTATTGAGTAAACATTTTTTAATACTACCTCCAAAATAATTTTCCAATCCTTGAATTTTTTATAAAATTGAGGAAATGACAAATCTAAGTGAGAGAGGAAAGGGAAAGGAAAATTAACCCCTTTGCAAAATGTTTTAAACAACTAGAATTGCGGGAGTAAAATAATATAGTCCTTTTATTAACTATTGCTGTGTAACCAATTATCCCTAAACATAGCAGCTTAAAAATCACAGATACTTACTATCTTTCATAATTTCTGGACATAGATTTACTGGATGACTCTGGCTTAGGGTCTCATACAAGCATGGGGTTTCTCACGTGGCTGTTGGCAAAAAGCCTTGGGTCCTTACTGGTTGTTGACTAGACGGCTATTTCTTGGCACATGGGACTCTCCATAGGTCACTGCATCTGGTATTCCACAGAGTGAGTCATTCAAGAGACTAAGAGAAAGACAGAGATCAAGATAGAAGCCACAATATCTTTTATAGCCTGATTTCAGAAGTGACAGACCATTACTTTTGCTGTATTCTGTTGGTGACATAAACTAACCCTGGTGTAATATTAGAGGGGACTACACAGTGGTGTACATACCAAGAGGTGGTATCACTGGGAGTCATTTTGGAGGCTGGTTACCACAGTCTGCCCTGTGGTCTCCAGTAAGTCACTCCCACAATGATTAGAATACACTTACTGTCTTCTAAGGTCCCCATAGTGGGCCTTCTGTCCCATTACAGCATCAGTTCAAAGTCCAGAATGTCATATTAAATCAAGCCTAGGTGTAGATGAGGTACCTTGGTTGTAGTTACTTAAGTACAACTCCTTGAGTACTTCTCTTGACTTGTAGATCTGTGAACTCAAGAGATGTTATTTGCCTCTTACCATCTAATATACAATGGCAAAGGATAACATCTATAGAAACTTCAGTCACGAAGAGATTGTCTTAGAATACCACAGACTAGGTTATTCATAAATCAAGTTTTACTTATAGTTCTGAAGGCTGAGAAGTCTAAGATCAAGGGGTTGGCTCCTGGGGAGGGCCTTCTTGCTGTATCATGTCATATGCCATCATATGGGGGCGGGAAGGAAGACGGGGGGAAGAGAGAGAGAGAGAGAAAGAAAGGGGGCTGAACTCATCCTTTATGTGGAATTTGTTTTTACTATAAAATATCTGCTTCCGAGAAGATGACATTAATCCATTTATGAGAGCAGGGCTCTCATGGCCTAATTACCTCTTAAAGTCTCATCTCAACCCTGTTGCGCTGGGGATTAAGTTTCCATTACATGAACTTTGGGGGACATACTCAAACCATGGCAGAGGGGAAATGAGAGGAACACAAGAATAACTGGTTCATAAAATTAAGTCTGGCAAATATTGGAAGTTCCTTGATTGAGACTCAGTCCTACTGTCCAGAAGTTATTCTAGGTAACTTTTAGCTCTTTCCCCTGGGCTCTTGGTTCTACTCTCTGTCATCTTCCTTTTATAAGAAGTAGTACATGTTTGCAGCTAAACAGTTTTCTAAACCTGATTCCTGTCGATAGAAGTTTTGGGAGTCCAAATAATTTTTTCATTTTGTAATGTTTCATTTCAGACTGAAGGTGTTTCTGCAAATACAGTTCTCTTAAAATCTTTATGGGTCTCTCATGAATCTGATTGTTCATTGGACAAAAGTCATATATACAAATTTATTTGAGATAAGCTATTCTCTATTTTTGGCTTCTCCTGAGACAGCTGAGAGACAAACTTCTTTTGAAGGTCTATTGTTTGAAAGGACGTGTGCGATACATATTCTTAAGCTTTTTAGAGATTCTTTTGTTAGTCTGACTGTTGTCTGTAGACAGCACATTTGATATTTTCGAGGTCTTGACAAAGAATTTTAGAACCACATACTCTGTTTTATGTTTAGACCTTGTTTTCCCAGCAGTGCCCTAAATTTGATCTTTGCCAAGAAGCCACTTCTTATCTTAGCATTTTTTGCCATCTGGAGAGGCAGGGAATTTTTCACAACCAGCAATTCCTGGCTCCTTTTTATTTAACAGTCTTTCCTTTAGGTTATCTTTCCTCTCTTGTATTTTATTATGTGCAACTGCAAGAAAAACCAGTAAGTACCTTCCAACTCTTTTCCTCAACACTTCAATATCTAGATTACTCAGTTTATTGGGCATATTTTCTACTTTCTATGTTAATACAGATGACAATGTTGCAAAGTTTCTGCTATTACATAAAAAGGATTTCCTTTTGCAGGGTCCATCAAGATTTTCCTCACTTTCCTTTAAGCTCTAACTTATAACCTGCTCCAAGACCAGCACTGTCTGACTCCAAAGCCTTTCCCACATTTTAAGGCATTTGTTATAGGAGCACCCCATTTTATGGTACCAAAATTCTGTCATAAATATCTAGTACTATTACCTATCAGTTTTCTGTTTTAAGGTAACAAATTATTCCAAAACTAGGAGGGAAGAAGATTGGGGGTGTGTGGGTAGACCCTTGGTGGAGGAGATTGTAGAAGTCTGAAGGAAAAAATAAATGAGAGAACAGTACCAGGCAGAGAGATGGAGCATAAGCAAAAGTAGGGAGTGGGGAGGAGGTCCACATCAACTAAAGTGGGGTTTGGACAGTTAGGTATTAAATAGAGTTATTAACAGTTAACATCTATTGAGTGCTTACATACATGCTTAGTATATGTTTATGTACATATGTTAAGTACTTTACATACATTTTCTACAATGTTCTTTGAATATTATTCCTGTTTTAGAAAAGAAAAATCTGTGTAGTCCTTAGGGAAAATAACCTACCTGAAGCCACTTTGCCTATAAAAGGATAGAGGAGGGATTTGTTTTGAGGTCTGTTTTTTGTTTTGTTTTGTTTTGAGACAGGTTTCACTCTGAGGCCCAGGCAGTGGTGTGATCACGGCTTGCTGCAGCCTCAAACTCCTGGCCTCAAGCGATCCTCCCACTTCAGCCTCCTGAGTAGCAAGGACTACAGGCATGTGCCACAATACCTGGCTACATTTATATTTTTTTGTAGAGATAGAGTCTCACTCTGTTGCCCAGGCTGGTCTTGAACTCCTGGACAAAAGTAGTCTTTCTGCCTCAACCTCCCAAAGTGCTGGGATTATAGGTGTGAGCCACTGCACCCAGCTTCTTTTGAGGTCCTTCTGGATGCAAAGTCTGGTGCTTTTTATAAATGCCATGTAATATTAATTTAGTGGTTCCCAAGCTTGGCTGCTATCAGAATCCCCTGAGGAACTTTTAAAAAATACAAATTCCTGGCCCTATCCCAGACCTACTGAATCAAATTTCCAAGGACGGAGCTTATAGATCCATATTTTTAACAAGCTCTTGGTGACTCATGTGCTATAACTGACTTCTGACATATAAAAGCCTCTGACTTTACTGATCTTATAGTCTGAAGGGGGCGAGGAAGAGACAGCCAAGCAATGACAATGTTGGGGGATGCATAGGACATAGTGAATTCCTGTTTCCTAACCATCTCTTTGCCTCCAGTCCTGCCCACCTCCAGATGAATTATCCTTGTTGCTGCATGAGTGATCTTCCTTGATTATACATCTAGCCAGATACTCCCTATTTTATAAATCTTTAGTTGATGTCTGTTGCCCAAGATAAAATCCAAACTCCTTTAATGTGTGCTATAAAAAAAACTTGAGCCTATTCCCACCTTGCATTCTCTCTTTTTACTACATCTCATTATAGAGAGGTTAAGGAGCGAACATGAACTTTTCATGTTTCTTAGTTTATTTTCTGAAACTGCATTTTACTGTAATTTTCCTTTTTATTCTTAGAATTTTTTTTTTTTGAGATGGAGTCTCACTCTGTTGCTGGGCTCCAGTGATCCTTCCACCTCAGCCTTCCAAGTAACCGGAACTACAGGCGCGTGACACCATGCCCGGCTAGTTTTTGATTTATTGTAGAGATGAGGTCTCACCAAGTTGCCCAGGCTGGTCTCAAACTCATGGACTCAGGCAGTCTACTCTCCTCGGCTTCTCAAAGTGCTGGGATTACAGGCTGAGCCACTTAGCCTGGCCTAGAATTATGATTATGATTATTATTATTATTTGAGTTGGAGTCTCACTCTGTCGCCAAGACTGGAGTGCAGTGGCATGCTCCAGCCACCTCAGCCTCAACCTGCTGAGCTCTGGCGGTCCTTCCGTCTCAGCCTTCGGAGTAGCTGGAACTACAGGTGCGCTCTACCACACCCGGCTAATTTTTGATTTATTGTAGAGATGAGGTCTCGCCAAGTTGCCAAGTTGGGTCTCGAACCTGCGGGCTCAGGCAGTTCACTCACCTCAGCCTCCCAAAGCGTGGGATTACAGGCTGAGCCACTGAGCCCAGCTTAGAATTATTTTTAAGAGAAAAAAATTGACCAAGTTAATATAAAGGATAATTTTGTCAAAAACATACCTAAGAATTAGTATCTAATAAACACCCATGAGAATGCATGGGGAATGGAGGGTATGCAATAATTGAAAAATGTTCCTATTTTGTTAACACTCTTAAAAAATACTTCTAAGCCTGAACACAGTGGCTCTTGTCTGTGATTCCAGCACTTTGGGAGGCTGAGGCGGGAGGATCACTTGAGCCCAGGAGTATAAGATCAGTCTTAAACATAGCGAGGCCTTGTCTCTACAAAAAAAATAAATAAGTAAAATAAATGTGTGTGTATGTGTGTGTGTGTGTGTGTGTGTGTGTATAACAACTACTAAGATCCTTATAAAACTAGATAAGCCTTCAGTCAATATACACTATATTAAAAAATATACAAGACAATCTGAACTGAAGCATAGGGTGCAGTGGTTCTAGTGTAAGAATGTGCTTGTTAACCAGTAGTTCTAGTATTGTTTCACCATCTGACCATCTTGTAAAAGTGTTTATTTCCACATATGGTCATTTAATTTTTTGTGAAGTGGACACTCTACAAAAAGTAACATTTTCTTGACCACCCACTGAATATACCATTTCCATGAAATCAATAAATGTTAATATTTGCCTTTAACCGTGGCAAAATTTGATATATCTTACTGAAAACTCATTTATTATATTTATTTTTATTTAATTTTTGAGATAACATTTCTGGTATATTTTTTTTAAGACCAAAAGGAAATTTATCTTCTGGTATAAATGGAAAGACCTAGTTGCTAGAATTATCTTCCAGTGTGGTTTGGTCTGGAGGTTTAGTCTTATTAGGATTCCAACTCTGATTTTCTGTGTCACATTTCTGGTATTGAGTTAGATGAAATTATGAATTTAATAGAATTACTTGCATTATAAGCTAACCACTTTCTGGAGTTTAAGCATGACCTATAGCAAGAAAGTTAATTTATGTCGAGCAAATTTATGAATTATGATTTTATTTATATTTCTAGTGACATGACTAATAAAAAGTGAAGTTTCAATAAGACTTTGTGCCTTGTGGAGGAGGACTGATTAGAGATCCTTTTTGTTTGTTTTGTTTTGTTTTTTGAGTTGTAGTCTCACTCTTGTTACCCCGGCTGGAGTGCGGTGGCCACCACAGTCTCAACCTACTGGGCTTAGGCAATCCTTCTACTTCATCCATCCGAGTAGCTGGAGCAACAGATGCACCCACCACGCCTGGCTAGTTTTTGTGATTTATTGTAGAGACAGGTCTCACCAAGTTGCCCGGGCTGGCCTCGAACCCCTGGGCTCAGGCAGTCCTCTCACCTCGGTCTCCCAAAGTGCTAGGATTACAGGCTGAGCCATCACACCCGGACCCTTTTTGTTTTTTTAAAGACCTCTGTAAACACATTTTTAATTAGTGGTAGCCATAATCAATACAGTGCTTTTTAAAGTGTCTCACTCTGTTGCCTAGGCTGGAGTACAGTGTCATGATCATGGTTCACCACAGCCTCAACTTCTGAGTTCAAGTGGTCCTTCCTCCTCAGTCTTCCTAGTAGCTGGAACTACAGGTGTGCACCACCATGCTTGGCTAATTTTTTAATCTTTTGTCAAGACAAGTTCTCATTATGTTGCCTAGGTTGGTCTTGAACTCCTGGGCTCAAGCAATCCTCTTGCCTCAGCTTCCCAAAGTGTTGGGTTTACAGGCATAAGCCACTGCACCCAGTCAGAATTTCCTTCCTTTTTAAGGCTAGGTAATATTCCATTGTTTTTGTATACTACATTTTGTTTATCTCTCCATCTGTCGATTGACATTTGGGCTTTCTGCCTTCTGGCTACTGTGAATAAGGCTACGGTGAATACTGGTATATAAATATCTGTTTGAGTTCCTACCTTAAATACTTTTGGGTGTTTATCCAAAAGTGGAATTACTGAATTGTATGGTAATTTGATGTTTAATTTTATGAGGAGCCACCATACTATTAATATTTTCCAAGGAAGATACTATAATTATCACCATTTTACAGATGAGGAAACTTGGACACAGAGAGGCTAAGTAACTTGCCCAAGTCTCATAGCTAGTACATGGGATCCCAAGATATGAACAGTGGTCTGGCTTCAGGTCAGTGCTCTTTACTGGTATAATATGCAGTACATAATGACTGCTTCTGTTGTATCAGTCTTATTGACAATGGGACATATATTTTCCTAATTGGGGATGATTGACACCATTTGGAGTTTTGAGAACTGGACTATATCAAACCAATATTTTATTCTTAAGAATATTTCCAGTCATTGGCCTGTGTCGTTTCCATTGTTAGATTTTTTTTTTTCTTTAAGTGATGCAGTTGCATGGGAGGTCTGACACTTTCCTGTTAGATGGGTGGTTTGTCAGTCTTTTTTCTTGGGAAGAGGGTCTTTCCCAGACCCTGGGCTTTTCATGTTGATTACTTCCAGTATCTTCATGGAGTGATCTGGATGCGTCATGGAAATGGGTAGAACATAGCCAGCCTCTCTGAATGAATGACTGTGATTTTTTTTTTTTTTTTTTGAGTTGGAGACTCACTTCGTCACCCATGCTGGAGTGCAGTTGCTTACTAATGGTCACCCCAGTGTTGATCTGCTTGGCTCAGGCAATTCTTCCATCTCAGTCTTCCAAGCAGCTGGAACTACAGGCACGTGCTACCACACCTGGCAATTTTTTTGGTTTATTGTAGAGATGAGGTCTTGCCAAGTTACCCAGGCTGGTCTTGAACCCATGGGCTCAGGCAATCCCCTCACCTCGGCCTCCCAAAGTGCTGGAATTACAGGCTTGAGCCACTGTGCTCGGCCTGGCTGTGATGATTTTTCCCTGACCCCCAGTTTTCTGTGAGAATAGCCAGTGTGCTAAAGTCGCTTTTCTCATAGCTGCAGCTCTATGTGCACCAATGTGCCTTGTTACCCATGGGTTATCTTTTGACTCTTTTGTGGCCAATGCAGAGACAGAGATGGGAGGTCTCTATATTTCCAAAGCCGATCTTGAACTTCTGATCTCAAGGGATCCTGTTACCTTGGCCTTGCAAAGTCTCCAGCTCTGATTTTTCTCTTCCAGTACTTAATTTTGCTTTCCTTGTTTCAACAATAACAACAATGTAATATCCTTGCATACTTTGTTCCACTGAAGAATTTGAACATTTTGTTCATACATCATTTCAAAACCAAGGACAATTTTCTAACTTTTTTTCTGTGTAGCTATTCTATGTAAGACAAATCTATCCTTAAGGAGACCTAAATGACTTTCATAAAAGGAAAGAAAAAAAGGAATTCTGTATATTTTCTCCTTTGAATCCAGAATCTGGTTGTTTTTATATACATCTTGTATAAAATGGAAGAGATTAAAAAAAGAATATTTCCTTTTTTGGGTTAATATATATATGTTATATAAAATATATATATATATAATATATATATATTTAGATAGAATCTTGCTAAATTGCCCAGGCTGGACTCAAAACTCCTGGGCTCAAGCAGTCCTCCGTCTCAGCCTCCCAAATAGCAGGAACTGTAGATACATTATGCAGCTGGTGAATTATATCTTTTAAAAGGATCTTCTATATGCTGGCTGTTTCTCTAGTTTTCTCCAAAGCTGCTTACTTTTGGCATCTGTACTGTAAACTTAGACCAAAGTTGCCTTAGAAGTACAGTAGATGCTCTCCTTAACATGTGTGCCAGATTAGCATATAATAGTCATTTTCTTTCTAAAACATTTTTATTTGAAGGGCATGCTGAATACCTTTTGCTGTAAGTATGATATTAGTTGAGTTTTTCATAAATGCTCTTAATCATGTTAAGGAAGTTTCCTTCTATTTCTGCTTTTCTTTTTAAAAATTGTGTGTGTGTGTGTATATGTACATATACACACACACGTATATATTTCAAATATGTGTGTGTGCATACATACACACACAGAAATGTATAACATATTTTTGTAATTTTTGAGAATTTTTATTTCTTATTATAAGAATAACTCATTTTATTTTTTAAAATGCTGTGGCAAAAATACATAGATGGAAATAAAAAACTAAGAATATCATTTTTAAAAAATATAAATTACCCTTTATATCTAATCCTGAATTGTACCCCACATCTTTAAAAAAAAAAAAAAAATATATATATATATATATATAAATTGTATAACAATGAACATTCATATATCTTAAGGTTCTTATATAATTCTGTGGATTATATTATGGAATATACACCCACACAGATACACACAAATGTCTATCTGTATGAGAGTAAAAATACATACACACATCTTATGATGTCTTCATATTAACATATGTGCATTTACACATGCAAAGAAAGAATTTGTATGCAAAATGATGTGTGCAAACATACCAATACTTTAAATGTCCACTCTAGAATGAATGTATCATTTTATATGCTCAAGTAACTATTCAGAATGGGTTTATTAATCCTACTCTCGTCAGTTGACTTTCTGACTCTTCTCTTTCTGTTTCTCCTTCTTCTCTTCCCCCACTCCTTTTTCTTCTTCTCTCTCAGTCTCTCTCTCCTTCTCTCATTTTAATAAAAAAGAGAGGAACAATATATTATTATTATTTAAAGTATGTTTTTAAAATGGTAACCTAACACTATTATTATATATTATAACCATTTGTAGTTTTCCTTTTGTGCAAGGCATATTTCTCCCAGTTGGTTATTTTTATATCAATTCATGACTATATATAGCATTATCATAATTTTAAGTAAGGATGTTTGGGACTAAATTGTGTGCCCGTCATATTTATATGTTTAAATTTTAACTCCCAGTGCCTCAAAAAGCGATTGCATTTGGAGATAAAAACTACAAAGAGGAAATTAAGTTAAAGTATGGTCATCAGGATAAGCCTTAATCCAATGTGACTGATGCCCTCATATAAAGGGGAGATTAAGACCCAGATGTGAACAGATAAGACCATGTGAAGGCACAGGGAGAAGATGGCCATCTCCAAGTGAAGGAGAAAGACCTCTGAAGAAATCAACCCTGCTAACTCTTTGATCCTGGACTTCTGGCTTTCAGAACAGTTGCCCAGGCTGGAGTGCAGTGGCGCAGTCGTAGCTTATAGCAACCTTGAATTCCTGGTCTTAGGCAATCCTCCCTCCTCAACCTCCTGAATAGCTGGGACTACAGGCACATACCACCATGCCCAGCTAATTTATTTTATTTTATTTTTGTAGAGACATAGTTTCCTGGCCTCAAGTGATCCTCCAACCTTGGCCTCCTAAAGTGCTGGGATTATGGACATGAGGCACTGTGCCCAGCCCTAAAAAATATTTGTTAATTGACATAATTGTGCATAATATGGGGTACATTGCAACATTTTGATATATACACACAATATGCAATGATCAAATCAATATTACTAGTTTTTGAGTGTTTTTTTTTTTTTTTTGAGTTGAAGTCTTACCCTGTCGCCCAGACTGGAGTGCAGTGGCACGCTCCTGGCCACTGCAGCCTTGACCTGCTGGGCTCTGGCGATCCTTCCACTTCAGCCTTCCAAGTAGTGCTACCATGCCCGGCTAATTTTTTGATTTGTTGTAGAGATGATCTCACCAAGTTGCCCAGGCGGGTCTCGAACCCGCGGGCTCAGGCAATCCTCTTACCTCAGCCTCCCAAAGCGCGGGATTACAGACTGAGCCACCGAGCCCAACTTTTGAGTGTTTTTATCATGAAAGGATGTATGTTGCCAAATAATTTTTCTGTGTCTGTTGAAATGATCATGTGTTTGTTTTTTCCCCTCTTCATTCTATAATGTGGTGCAATACATTGACTGATTTTCATATGTTAAACAAATCCTGCATTTTGGGGATAAATCCCTTTTGGTTATGGTATATAATCCCTTTTATACATGGCTGGGTAAGGTTTGCTAGTGTTTTATTGATGATTTTTGCATTTATATTTGTGATGGATATTATATTGGTTTGTCGTTTTCTTCTGATTTATTTTTTTGTGTTTTTAAAACTAGATTAACACTGGCCTCACAGAATGAGTTGGGAAGTGTTTCCTTCTCTTCAGTTTTTGGAAAGAGTTTGGGAAGGATTGGTGTTAATCTTTAATCAATGCACTTTTGATGTAGCACCATATATATATTTGCCTCTTAAACTTATTGTTTGGGACATATGACACAAAAATATATTCTACATTATAAACAACATAATGGAGACATGGGCTACAGTGTGGTATGTAGCTTTCACTTCAACATAGAAAATGTTGGTGACACTGCTTCTCTCAGTTTACTGATTAATTACAGGATAGATGAGAACCTCTTTTTGGTCTCTTTCTCTCTCTCTCTCTCTCTCTCTCTCTCTCTCTCTCTGTGTGTGTGTGTGTAAATATACTTTCATTCACAGTTCCTGGCTCATTACTCCCATAGCCCTTGTCACAGTCTTTTGTTACAATGTTGGGGCAATTTAGGCCGCTCAGGAGCAGGCCTCAGGAAGCAAAATCAATCTCTCTCCCTCCCCCACCCCATCTTTCTCTTTTTCTCCTTTCACCTGCCTAAGGCAAGACTCTAATCTGATTGTGGTTCAAAAGACCCTCATTCCAGAGAGAGTTCTGCCCCATACTCTGGAGGAGGGAATGCTACCCAGACAGGCAATGCTACTCAGACGATCCAAACAAACAGGCCTTGCTGGATTTCCCCAGTCTATTACTATAAGACCATACCTTTTTGTCCAATCACATTTCTACATGGTTGCCAATCATGCCTATGTATTGAAGGCTCCATTAAAACCCAAATGGACAAGATTTGGGGAACTTCCAGATAGCTGAGAACATGGAAACTGACAAGAAGGTGAAGAAGAACTCATCCAGGTTCTGGGAGGGTGGTGCACCCCAATTGCACAGGGACAGAAGTTCCCGTGCTCAGAACCCTTCTAGACCTTGCCTTAACTATCTCTTCATCTAGCTGTTTGTATCCTTAAAAATATCCTTCTTAATAAGCTGGTAAATGTGTTTCTCAGAGTTTTGTGAGCTGCTCTAGCAAATTAATCAAACCCAAGAGAGGATCATGGGAACTCTGACATGAAGCCAGTTGGTTAGAAGTTTCAGAGGTCCTGACTTGTGACTGGGGAGATGGGAAGGGGAGGAAAGACTTGGGGATGGAACCCTCATCCTGTGCAGTTGGACACTATCTCCAGATAGATAGTATTGGAATTGAATTGGAGGATGCCCAACTGGTGTCCACTGCTTAGTGGTGAGGAGAAGCTCCCACACATTGGTTCACAAAAGTCTTCTTCTGTGTTGCTAACTATTGTGATGTGAGAGCAGCGGGAAAAGCATGGTTTGAGACAGTTTCCCCTAAAGGGACCTGTGTTTTATAGCAATTTTTATCCATAATTTATTCCCTTTGGCTACAGGTATATCAGTAAATGATGGCAGGGCATGAAATAATGGCAACATACATACATTTATCATTAGTATTTTGAACATTTTTATTCTATCCCTCTTATACCAATGCTTTTAAGAGTATTTCTACTACTAAATTATGATAATCCACATAGGTTTTCTGATCAATAGTTAAGTAACCTGGTTTTGGAAAGGTGAGACTGCAAAAGGAAATAATCATAGAGCTAGAAAAACTTTTGGCTGTTACTAATACTTTAAAACAAGCATTATTTCACTACAACATTTTATTTATTTATTTATTTACTTATTTATTTATTTATTTATTGAGTTGGAGTCTCAAAAAATCAGCCCAGCTGATTTTTGATTTATTGTAGAGATGCGGTCTCACCAAGTTGCCCAGGTGGGTCTTGAACCCACGGGCTCAGGCAATCCACTCACTTCAGCCTCCCAAGGCACGGGATTACAGGCTGAGCCACTGAGCCCGGCTCACTACAACATTTTAAGCAAACACATTCATATTAGAGTCATTTGGCAGGAAAATAAATGCTTGGAAATCTACCTTTGAGCTGTTAAGATGCTGCCAAATAAAATGTTTATTTTTCAAGGGTATGTTTGATTATAATGCTTGCCAGTATATATGTATATATATTGCCATAATAAAATGGATTGCCATCACAAAAATGTTAATGTATTATTGAGATTCTTCTGGAAGGAAATTTGCATTAAGCAATTGGCATATTTTATTTTTAACTTTTCAATAACCTTTTTTGTTTGTGTAAAATATATATGCTGTTCATTAGAATATGAGAAATATTTGCTTATATAATTATCCTTCCAAGTATTAGAATATTCCTTCTTCTATTTTTTATAACAGCTTTGTTAAGATAAAATTCACATACTGTAAAGTGTACCCATTTGAAGTGTACACTTTTTTTTTTTTCCTGAGCCAGAGTCTCACTCTGTCACACAGGCTTGAGTGCAGTGGCATGATCACGGCTACTGCATCCTTGACCTGCTGATCTCAGGCGATCCTTCTGCTTCAGCCTTCAGAGTACCTGGAACTACAGGTGCACACCAACATGTCCAGATAATTTTTAAAATTTTTTGTAAAGACGTGTTCTTGCCAAGTTGTCCAGGCAGGTCTTGAACCCCTGAGTTCAGGCAACCCTCTCACTTCTGCCTCCTGAAGTGTTGGGATTACAGGCATGAGCCACTGTTCCCAGCTGAAGTGTACACTTTATTTTTAGTATATTCACAGGTACATACAACCATTATCCCTATCAGTTTTGAAATATTTTTATCATAATAGTTAATTCTTTTTTTTGACTTTGAATTTCTTAGAATTTAAAAAAATTTTAATTATTTTTAAATGTACAATTCATTGACATTAAGTACATTTATCATACTGTGCAATGCAGCCAGGAACAGTGGCTTATGTCTGAATCCTAGCATTTTGGGAGGCTGAGGCAGGAGGATCATTTGAACCTAGGAAGTCGAGATCAGCCTACGAAACATAGCAAGACCTCATCTCTACAAAAAATTGGGGGAAAAAAGCCTGCAATCATCACTACTATCCATTTCCAGAAGTTTTTCATCATCTCTTATTGAAACTTTGTACCCATTATGCAATAACTCCCCATTTCTCCCTTCTTCCATCTCCTTGCATACACCATGTTACTTTCTGTCTAAATGAGTTTGACCATTCTATGTACCTCAGATAAGTGGAATCATACAATATTTTTCTTCTGTATCTTATTTCACTTAGCCTGATATCGTCAAGGTTCATCCATGTTGTGTGTGTCAGACTTCCCTTCCTTTTTAAGGCTGAATAATATTTTATTTTATTTTGTGTGTATGTGTGTGTGTGTGTGTGTGTGTGTATGTGTATGTTTATTACATTTTGTTTATACATTTATCCGTTGACAGATACTTGGGTTGCTCTCACCTTTTGACTATTGTGGATAATGTTGCTGTGAACATGGGTGTAGAAATATGTTTGAGTCTCTGCTTGCAATTCATTTTTTTTTTTTTTTTTTAGTTGGAGTCTCACTCTGTTGCCCAGGCTGGAGGGCAGTGGC
>NW_007252896.1:593944-654497 GCF_000164805.1 Carlito syrichta | reverse complement strand
CAGATGTAATGAAACTTTGACACTGTGCTAGTTAGATTTCCCATTTGTGTCTATCTAGTTGTTAATTCTGTTAACATTGACTAGTTACCAACTGTAAATCTATCCACAACTATACAGACTTTACACCTATCTTGTTTGAACCACACTCAATTTCCATAAAGTGGTGATTTCAGTCTTTCCACTATGTTACATGTATTGCTCACTTGTGGATCTACTGATGGTATCTTCACCTTTCAACTTCAGGAAAATATTATTATATATATATATATATATATATATATATATATATATATATATATATATATATTTTTTTTTTTTTTTTTTTTTTTTTTTGGAGTTGGAGTCTCACTCTGTCACCCAGGCTGGAGGGCAGTGGCATGCTCCCGGCCACCGAAGCCTCTACCTGCTGGGCTCTGGCGATCCTTCTGCCTCAGCCTTCCAAGTAGCTGGAACTACAGGTGCACACTACCATGCCAGGCTATGCTTTCAGTTCTTTTAGGTGTTTACCCAGAAGTGGAATTGCTGGATCAGAAGTAATTCAATGTTTCATTTTTTTGAAGGGCAGCCATATGGTTTTCCACAGCAGCTGCACTATTTTACATGCCCACTAGCAATTCATAAAGGTTTCAATTTCTCTACATCCACACCAACACTTATGTCTTAATCTATTTGTGCTGCTAACAAAATTTCTGAGACTGAGTAATTTCTAAGGAAGAAAAATTATTTCCTCACAGTTCTGGAGGCTGGGAAGTCCAAGAGAAAGGCGCAGGCATCTGGTGAAAGCCTTGTTGCTGTATTATCCCACGGTGGAAGGCAAGAGGGTGAGAGGGAAAGAGAGAGAGAGAGAGAGAGAGAGCAAAAGAGAGAAAGGAAAAGGGGCCAGACTTGTTCTTTTAGACCAAATCCATTCCTGAGATAACAGCATTAATCATGAACTCACATGGCCTAATCACTTCTTAAAAGTTTCCACTTTTTAATACTGTTACAATGGCAATTAAATTTCATTCTAAGTTTTGGAAGGGACAAGCATTCAAACCATAGCAACTTGTTATTTTCCATTTTTATTATAATAACCATGCTAATGGGTATGCAGTGGTATCTCATTATGGTTTTGATTTGCGTTTCCCTAATGACTAGTGATTTTGAGCATCTTTTAATTTTCTCATTAGTCATATATAACTTCTTTGGAGAAATGTCTATGGAGAAAAGTTCAAGTCCTTTGCCCATTTTTCTTTTCTTTTTCTTTCTTTCTTTCTTTTTCTAAAATTTATTTATTGTAGAGATGAGGTCTCATCAAGTTGCCCAGGCTGGTCTTGAATCTGTGGGCTCAGGCAATCCTCTCATCTCAGCCTTCCAAAGTGCTGGGATTATAGGTGTGAGCTACTGCACCCAGCCCTTTGCCTGTTTTTCAAAAATCAGGTGGTTTGTTTTCTTGTCATTTATTTGTAAGAGTTTTTTAAGGTATATTCTGGATACTAATTCCTTATCAGATATATGCTTTGCAGATATTTTCTCTATTCTATGGGTTGTCTTTTTCACTCTCTCAACAGTGTTTTTTGATGCACAACAATTTTTAATTTTAAGTCCATCTTATGCATTTTTTTCTTTTGTTGTCTGTGCTTTAGAGGTCATGCCCAAGAAATTATTGCCAAATCCAATGCCATGAAGGTTTCCCCCTATGATTTCTTTAAACAGTTGTATAGTTTTAGTTCTTATATTTAGGTCTTTGATTCATTTTGAGTTAACTTTTGTATATGGTGTAAGGTAAGGGTGCAACTTCATTCTTTTGCTTATGGATATCCAGGTTTTCCATCATTATTGGTTGAAAACATTATATTTTCACTGTTGAATTTCTTGGCAGTCTTGTCAGTTCGTTGAACATTTATGTGAAGGTTTAATTCTATGCTTTTTTTCTATTCCATTGGGCTATATGTCTGTCCTTATACCAGTACCACATTGTTTTGATTACTGTAGGTTTGAAGTAAATTTTGAAGCAGGAAGTGTGAGTCTTTCAACTTTGTTCTTCTTTTTTCAAGATTGTTATGGCTACTGGGGGTTCTTTGAGGTTCCATATATATATTTAAGGATTTTCTCTATTTCTGCAAAAAATGCCATTGGAAGGAAAATGCCATTGGGATCTTGATAAGGATTGCATTGAATCTGTAGATCTCTTTTGGGAGTGTATTAATTTGCTAGGGTTGCTATAACAAAGTACTGCAAACTGAATGACTTGAACAATAGAAATTTGTTGTCTCACAGTTTTGGAGTCTAGAACTTTGACATCAGGAGAATCTATGTTAACTCTTATAGCTCTTGGTGGTTTGCTAGTGAGACCATTTTTGGTGTTTCTTGGCCTTAGCTGCATTACTGTCATCTCTGCCTTTATCTTCACATGGTGTTCTCCTTGTGTGTGTGTCTGTCTCTGATAATGTGCCTAAATTTCCCCACTTTTATGAGGACACTAATCATATTAGATTAGGGACCCACCCTACTCCATATGACCTGCTTTATTTTGAAATAAGGGCACATTCAGTGGTACTGGGAGTTAGGACTCTTCAAAATATGAAGGGGGGTCACAGTTCAAGCCATAGCAGATAATGTTGCTATCTTAATATTAAGTCTGCTTGTCTATGATCATGGGGTGTCTTGCCATTTATTTATGCCACCTTTATTACTTTCAGCAGTGTTTTGTGGTTTTTAGTTGCACACATCTTTTGCTTCTTTGGTTAAATTTATTTCTGAGTATTTTATTCATTGATGCTATTATAAATGGAATTGTTTTCTTAATTTCTTTTTCAGATACTTCATTGTTAGTGTATAGAAATGTAGCCGGGCTTGGTGGCTCAGCCTGTAATCCCGCGCCTTGGGAGGCTGAGGTGAGTGAATTGCCTGAGCCCGCAGGTTTAAGACCCGCCTGGGCAACTTGGTGAGACCTCATTTCTACAACAAATCAAAAAATTAGCTGGGTGTGATAGCACGCGCCTGTAGTTCCAGCTACTTGGAAGGTTGAGGCGGAAGGGTCGCTAGAGCCCAGCAGGTCGAGGCTGCAGTGGCCAGGAGCGGCCACTGAGCTCTAGTCTGGACGACAGAGTGAGACTCCAACTCAAAAAAAAAAAAAGAAATGTTGCTGTTTTTTGTGTATTAATTTTATATCTTGCAATTTTGCTGAAATTGCAGACTCAGGATTTTCTACATATAGGATCTTATGACATACAAGATTATGTCAGCCAGGCTCGGTGGCTCAGCCTGTAATTCCACGCCTTTGGGAGGCTGAGGTGAGTGGATTGCCTGAGCCCACGGGTTCGAGACCCACCTGGGCAGCAAGACCTCATCTCTACAATAAATCAAAAAATCAGCCTGGCGTGGTAGCGCATGCCTGTAATTCCGGCTACTTGGAAGGCTGAGGCGGAAGGATCGCCGAAGCCCAGCAGGTCGAGGCTGCGGTGGCCGGGAGCGGCCACTGCACTCCAGTCTGGGCGACAGAGTGAGACTCCAACTAAAAAAAAAAGAAAAAGGAAAATAAAAGGTTATGTCATCTGCAAACAGAGATAATTTTACTTCTTCCTTTCCAATTTGGACACCTTGTACTTCTTTTCTTGCCTAGCTCTGGCTAGAACATCCAATAATATGTTGAATAGAAGTGGTGAAAATAGGTATCCTTGTCTTTTTTCTGATCTTTGAGGAAAAACTTTCAGTCTTTCATCACTGAATATCATGTTAGCTGTGGGTTTTTCCCTTAATTATGTTTAGAAAATTTATTTCTCTTCCTAGTTTGTTGAGTGTTTATTTTTGTCATGAAAAGGTGTCAAATTTTGTCAAATGCATTTTCTGATAGTTGTGATCATGTGGTTTTTTCCCCCCTTTATTTTGCTAATGTGATGTATTACTTGATTTTTATATGTTGAACCAGTCTTATATTTCTGGGATATATTCCATATGGTCATGGTATGCAGTCATTTAATTATGTTGCTGAATCTGTTAACCACCATAGTTTGCCATCTCTTATTTCATTATACTACTTTGTTTCCTTGCCAATTTCTTAAAGAACATGCAATTCTTCTATATGAGACAAATTTTTCTATATCACCAAGAAAGATGAAACATTACCTATTTTCATTATATGAAGGAAATAAATATAACCCTGGTAATCTCAACAAAACACCAAAAAAGGAAATTATCTCATATCCACTTATTAACTAACTATTTACAAGCATTTATGGAGCTTTTGGTATGATCCACACATTGTCAAAATTATTCTCAAGGTGCTTACAGTATTGAAGGGGAGACAAATAAACTGCTAATTACAGTATAGTTTTATGTAATATTGTGGTAGAGATGTCCATGAGTGCTACATGATTATATAAGAAGATACTTAACTTAAAGGAGTAGGGTAGCCTACACAAGGTGAATTACTGAATGGTGAATAGGAGATAGCCAGGAAGGAGGAAAGCAGTATTCCAGGCAGGAGTGTCAGTCACACAAGACACTATAAAAAAGCATAATCAATTATCAGGATTTCCAGGGTGGAGGATCTGTTGGGAAAGTGTTAAGAGATCATTTATTTTTTAATTTTTTAGAGACAGGGTCTCACTCTATTACCCAGGCTGAAATACAGTGGTGTGATGATAGCTCACTGTAACCTCCAACTCCTGGGCTCATGTGATCTTCCTACCTCAGCCTCCTATCTCAACCTTTTGGGTAACTGGGACTACAGGTGCAAGTCACCATAGATGGCACTAGCTTTTATTTTATTTTATTTTTTTGTAGAGACAGGATCTTGCTGGTTGCTCAGGCCTGTCTCAAAATCTTGGCCTCAAGCTATCCTCCTGCTTTGGCCTTCCAAAGTGCTGGGATTACAGGTTTGAGCACCTAGACCGAGAGATCACATTTTTGGGATAAGAAGGGGTTTAGTTCATAAAGAGCTTTGTGGGTTACGGAGTCTGAATATTAATTTGAAAGACCTTGGGGACAACTTGAGGATTTTAAGCCAGAGGATTACATGATTATATTTATCTTTTAGAAAGATCATCCTAGCAAAATGTGGACTATGGTCTGATGGGTGGAGTGGGAAGGGAGGGAAGGGAGACTAAAGGCCGAAAGGCAGGAAGTGCCTGTGTCAACCCAGACAAAAGTGACGAGGATCCAAATTTAAGCAGTGGCAGTGGAAATGCAAGGGAAGGGACAGATTTCAGAAGGGTTTAATGAGCAGAATTGAAAGGTATTGATACACACAGAGCATTGTTGGAAACTGAATTAGCTGGAACGATGAATTAGGAGGACCATGATCAGGAAATCAGTAGAAGACAGCAGTGAGGAGTAGATGATGTGCCCTGAAGGGATGAACCTTGATGGAGTAGTAGTTTTTTTCTTTTTTTGAATGGAGTCTCACTTTGTCGCCCAGACTGGAGTGCAGTGGCATGCTCCCAGCCACCGCAGCCTCGACCTGCTGGACTCTGGCGATTCTTCTGCCTCATCCTTCCAAGCACCAGAACTACAGGCACCTACTACCACGCCCGGCTAATTTTTGATTTATTATAGAGAAGAGGTCCCGTGGGCTCAGGCAGTCCTCTCGCCTCAGCCTCCCAAAGTGCTGGGATTACAGGCTGAGCCACCGAGCCCGACCAGAGTAGTAATTTTTAATACGACGTTGAAACAAGGAAGCTATCAGACAAGTTCAGAAGGTAGAACATTCTGTAAGACACTGTGTAGCCTGGTCTCTTCAACAAGCTAATTTCATGGGGGTGGGAAGGAGTGAGGAGGAATGAAGAATTGCTTTAGTTTCAAAGAAGACAAAAAGAATATAACAACCAAATGCAGTTCATAATCTTTGATTGGATTTTAGGATAAAAAAAAATAGCTATAAGACTTTTTGGGACAGATGGAGACATTTGAATATGGAATAGATATTAGACAATCTTAGTTTTTGCTAACTTTTAAAGATGTCGTAATAACATTGGAATTATGTAGGAGAATGTCCTTATTTTTAGGAGATGCATGCTAAAGTATTTATGGATGAAGTATTCTGATGTCTACAATTAGAGAGACAGAGATAGAGAGAGGAATAAAAAATGGGAAAATATTAATAATAGTTCAATTGGTGGTGAGCATAGAGTTATTAATAATACTAAACTTTCAGCCTTTCTGTATGTTTCTACATCTTGTTAAAGTTGGAATTTTGTTGGCCATTGCTAGGTCATTGCAGCCATTGCCCTGCTAGACTGGTGTGGTCATGAGCTCTTTGAGCTACAACTGTCGCCATGCTTCCTGGCTTTGGCCCCCTCCCCTACCTTGGGGAGGTGAATCTCTTCTTTCTCTCTGTCTCTATTATTACTTTCTGAATAAACTATATTTTCTAATAAAAAGTTGGAATTTTGTTAGGGATGTTGGAAAAAATATGGCAGGCTAGAAGTAGGCACTATGAGTAGCCATGGGAAGCATTATGTTGCTAACATTCCCTTACATCCTTGAGATAGTTGATGTATCTACAGGAGAATGAGCAACCAGTTCTCAAAAGACCTTCAAGAGAGGTGATGTGCTTCCCAACTTTTATCCCTTTAAAACATGAACATAGAAAATAATATTTTATGGTACAATGGGGTAAAACTAGAAGAGTTTTGAGACATCTATATAGAACCTGATGAAAAATTTTTTTATAGTAAAATAATTTTTTCAGAAAATAAGACAGGAGGCCAGGTGAGGTGGCTCAAGCCTGTAATCCCAGCATTTAGGAGGCTGAGGTGAGGGGATTGCCTGAGCCCACGGGTTCAAGAACAACCTGGGCAACTTGGCAAGACCTCATCTCTACAGTAAATAAAAAAAACTAGCCAGGTGTGGTAGTATGCACCTGTAGTTCCAGCTACTTGGAAGGCTGAGGCAGAAGGATCGTCTGAGCCCAGCAGGTCAACACTGGGGTGGCTATGAGCATGCCCCTGCACTCCAGCCTGGGCAATGGAATGAGACTCCAACTCAAAAAAAAAAAAAAAAAAAAAAAAAGAAAAGAAAACAATTTAAATAATGAATTTATTTTAAAAGTTTCAAATATTTTTAATATCAGATTTTATGCTTAAAATGATTATACTCAATTCTTGATAAAACAATCTTTAATATGAGCACCTCAATTTTTAGTTTACTACCACTGAGAAAAACTTTATTCAGGAAGATATGTAAAAGCATTTTTCCCAGCCATTAAAATATGTCTAGGCTTCAGGAACCGCTGGTTACAGTGAAGACATGGCCAAGTCCAAAAACCATACTATAAACAACCCAGTCCTGAAAATGGCACAGAAATGGCATCAAGAAACCCCAATCACAAAGATATGAGTCTCTTAAGTGGGTGGACCCCAAATTCCTGAAGAATATGTACTTGCCAGGAAGGACAAGAAGGGCCTGAAGAAGATGCAGGCCAACAATGCCAAGGCCAAGGCGATTGAAGCCCGTGTAAGGTCCAAGGAGCTTAAGCCTAAGATCCCAAAGGGCCCTAGCTGCAAACTTGATCAGTTTGCCTGCATTACTCGCCCCAAGCTTGGGAAGTGCGTTCGTGCCCACATTGCTGAGGGCCTCAGGCTCTGCTGGCCAAAGGTCAATGATCAAACCAAAGTCCAGGCCATAGGTTCAATAGCAGCTCCAGCTTCAGTCCCAGCTCCTGCTTAGGCTCCCACAGGTGCCCAGACAATTACAAAGGCTCCAGAAAAGAAGCATCTGTCTGCCAACATGAGAACAGGAGTGCTGCTATGACCCCTAAGCTGCCATCTATATGGGGCTGGTATCCTCCTGTGCTATTTGTATACATAAACCTGAGGCAACAACAACAAAAAAAGAATTCCAACAGTTAAATTTTACTTAGAAAATTTTCTGATAGTGCAAATGATTTTTTTAATCCAGTTGAACTTTCTCATATCAGTTATTTCAAAGTACTGATAAAGAAAGCTTGTCTACTATTAAAAGGGCATATCAGTTGCATAGGGATGGAAGTAGCTATAATATGTGAAGATGAAGATTTGGGACTGTTTCCTAGAGCCATGAACCCCCTCAATTTGAACTACTGTGCATTGAATTGAACATGTGCTCTGTGGGTATCTCTGGAGTGTGAATTTCTCCAGTAGTAGCTCCATGGGTGCCTTGTCCATGGTGGGTAATGGTACATTCTGTATTTGGCTTCTTAATTAGAAGCATGTGGTATATCACCCTTTTGGCAACGCGAAGCAGTGGGTGCTTGATGGCATTTGTAGTACTTACCACGATGCAGTTCAAGGCATGTGCTATCGGATCCTGATCTGCTCTGGACCCCCTGTGGGAAGCCCTGGAATAGACTATTTTCAAGTGTCCATCCTCATCTGTTCACATTGAGAAATAAGAGGATCATATTTTCGGGTACCTCTGTAATTCATTCACATTGCAGGTTGAGTATCCCTTATACGAAGTGCTTGGGTCCAGAAGTGTTTCGGATTTCAGATTTTGGAATTTTTTAATATGTATAATGAGGTATCTTGGGGATGGGGCAGAATTCTAAACATGAAACATTTGCACGTTTCATATATACCTTATACACATAGCCTAAAGGTAAATTTTGTACATTAAAATAATTTGTGAGCTGGGCTTGCTGGCTCAGCCTATAATCCCACGCCTTTGGGAGGCTGAGGTGAGTGGATTGCCTGAGCCCGCGGGTTCGAGACCCACCTGGGCAGCGAGACCTCATCTCTACAATAAATCAAAAAATCAGCCGGGTGGGGAAGCGCATGCCTGTAATTCCGGCTACTTGGAAGGCTGAGGCGAAAGGATCACCAGAGCCCAGCAGGTGAGGCTGCGGTGGCCGGGAGCGGCCACTGCACTCCAGTCTGAGCGACCGAGTGAGACTCCAACTCAAAAAAAAAAAATAATAATAATAATAATGTGTGCATGAAACAAAGTTTGTGTACATTGAATGAGCAGAAAACAAAGGGTCATTATCTTAACTACTCATGAGGACAGTCTCTGGTTGTTTGGCATTACCATCATTCCTGACTCTGAATTTTTATGCTACCAATAAGCCATCATTTTCTTACACTTACTCACTCATAAATACTTAATAGCAAAAAATATGATATGCTATTAACAATAAAAAATATGTGTGCAGGGTAACTAAGCAGCACAATGGCATCACCAGCATACCTGTATCAGCTGTTAAACAACAGCAACAATAATCAATGGCAGACTGTCAGTCTCTACCCATGATGTTGCATTTTGATAATAAGGTTACATGTACTGCACAGGTTGAGTAACCCTTATCTGAAATGCTTGGGAACTCAAAACATTTCAGATTTTGGAGCATTTTGGGTTTAGTGTTTTCAGATTAGGGATGCTCAACTTGTATACAATATCCAGTGAGTGAGGATTCCTGAGTTAGGGAAGTTCCAGCTTTCAATTAAGACATTAATTATTCCTAATAGATGATAATTAGAAAAAGGAAGTTCCATGATCAAATGACTTTAAAAAATGCTGCATTACTGGGCCAATCTGCTTTGCATTGCCAATGCACTGCTGCTAACCCTACACCATATCAACCACCCTCCCTTTAGGCCCAGGGACTACTGTGGAAGAGGTGAGTGCATGAGATTGTAAGGGCCGGTTTTGAGGGATGAAACTAGTTTGGACCCTCCGAATCAAAGATGGTGCCTAAACAGTTGTTGACTCAACACATAAAATTTGTAAGTCAATTTTGTCCTTGCCTTTGGATTTTGGTTTTAGTTCTTATAAAGATTTTAAAGGTTAATGAGATCCTTCCCATCTCCATTTCTGTCTGATCTAGGACATTTCATTGGCTATAAGTCTTTTGACTCTAAGTTCCTCCCACCGAGGATCATGATGAATCCAGGGCAGATAACCACACCACCTTGGCAACGATGTGGGACAGAATAAAAACTTGGCTATTGGTATTGCCTAGGGTACTTCTTGACCAAAGAGGGGAAATATAAACTAGAAAAATAAAAATCGTGAATCACCCCCCCCCACACACACACACACTGACTGAATGGGGTCCTCATCTTGGCCAAAGAGACCCCAGATCAATTTTAAAAACTTAGTTCATGGACATGATAGGAAAAGAAGTCAGAGATGCCTTATTCTATGCCCTCCCATTTGGGGTTTAGACACAACAAGTGACAGCATTAATGTTAAGACAGAAGCCGGGCTTGGTGGCTCAGCCTGTAATCCCACGCCTTGGGAGGCTGAGGTGAGTGGATTACCAGAGCCCGCGGGTTCGAGACCCGCCTGGGCAACTTAGCGAGACCTCATCTCTACACTAAATCAAAAATTAGCCGGGTGTGGTAGCACACGCCTGTAGTTCCAGCTACTTGGAAGGCTGAGGCGGAAGGATCGCCGGAGGCCAGCAGGTCGAGGCTGTGGTGGCTGGGAGCAGCCATTGCACTTCATCTGGGTGACAGAGTGAGACTCCAACTAAAAAAAAAAAAAAGTTAAAACAGAGATCATAAGACTGACAGTGGGGAACAAACTATTGCCTTTCTTCTTCTATAGTTGCCCCACATTGGCCCCATTCAGCAAAAAGTAGCCAGATCAAATCCATCACCCACTTTCCATAGAAATGGAATGGAATTTGACAGTGGGGAGTTGTAACCAAGCATCATAGCCTTAAAATATGCTTTAAAGTTTTTATTTTTCTTTATCTTACCATGTTTTAGAAATGTATTTCACCATGCATGCTTATTTGATCTTATGCTGCTTGGAAATCCCAGGGGCTAGTCTTTAAAACAGCCTTATGGTGGGACCCTCCTGCATGAAGGAAGGGAGTCACTAGACGATTAATCCCTAACCTGACTGCAGCATACCTGCATACCAAGTTTCTCTTTTTAAACCTTTGCACTCAACCTAAAAATTGGCAATGGCTTCTTTGAGATATCAGCCTGGCCATTTCTCCATCTGCTGGTTTTTAGATTAAAGTCACTTTTCTTTTCTCTCCCCCACCCCCCACTAAAATGCTGTGTTAAACAAAGTTAACAAGTTTCATTATTGTAGAACATCTCAAAGACTTTAATATACCTACATATACTATAAATCCCCATATAAAACCATATATAAAATATTATTTACATAAACCATAATATAGGGAGCTTTCCAGATATATATATTTTTATCACTGGAGCCTTTTATTGAGAAGCACCTTGAGGAATGAGTGTTAAACAGAGTACACTTTAGAAAATATTGATAAGTTGCTGGCTGAAGGTGGTGGCTCATGCCTGTAATCCCAGCACTTCGGAAGGTGAAGGCAAGAGAATTGCCTGAGCCCAGGGGTTCAAGACCAGCCTGGGCAACTTGGCAAGAACTTGTCTCTACAAAAAATCAGCAAATTAGCTGGGTGTGGTGACATGCACCTGTGGTTCCAGCTACTTGGAAGGCTGAGGCAGAAGGATCACTTGAGGCCTGCAGGTCGAGACAGTAATGGACATGATCATGACACTGCACTCCAACTTGGGAAACATAGTGAGACTTTGACTTGAAAAAGAAAAAAAAGTTCTTAAAAGTTAGTGCCTGTTATTAGTATAAAAACTTAGATATAAGAATGGAAGGATACTGCCTTAAATTATTTTACCTATTATAGGACAAAAGTCAACATTATGCTTATTGGTAAAACATTAGTGTTTTAGACTATTAAATAATAATAATGTTTTTATAAATCAAGGATTATTGGCCAGGCTCGGTGGCTCAGCCTGTAATCCCAGTACTTTGAGAGGCCGAGGCAAGTGGATTGCCTGAGCCCATGAGTTCAAGACCAGCCTGGGCAACCTGGCAAGACCTCATCTCTACAATAAAATAAAAAATAGCTGGATGTGGTAGCGTGCGTCTGTAGTTCTGGCTACTAGGAAGGCTGGGACAGATGGATCGCTGAAGACCAGCAGGTTGACGCTGAGATGGCTTGTGAGCTTGCAAGCTACTGCACTCTAGCCTGGGTGAAGGAGTGAGACTCCAACTCAAAACAAAACAAAACAAAAAAACAAGGATTATCATTACTTTGCATTAATGTTGTTTTGGTAGTTTTGGTCAGTGCCATAAGTTATACCAGAGAAATAAGATAATAATCAACTGAAGAATTTTAATTAATAATAATTTTCAGGAAGTAGATTTACGATTAATAGCAGAAACATCAGTGTTTATTTTAAATACTGGAAGTTTTGCAGGGATTAAAAAAAAATTCCTCACAATATCTACAAAACCCATAAAATACCCAGATATTATCTTCTTGGAGAATTGTATAACTTATATGAGAAAAGTTATAATATGTAGTATTTAATTTAGAGCTCTAAAATGGAAACACACACACACACACACACACACACACACACACACACATATATGGTGTGACAATTAAGTTCATGAATTCGTAGCCTTGCCAAGATTTTCAGTTAAGATTTTTCTGTTTCTCTGTTGATGTTTGTTTAGTTTGCTATGTTTCTCACAGTCAGCTGATGATTTTGATGCACAGTTTGGTTAATTTTTGTGATGTTTTCATCAGTGCTGCTCATTACTGGCCATTCTGACCTCTTCATCAGTGATGTTTTCTCTTCCCTCAGAAAACATTTAATCCATTTGTACACTGCTGTTTTCTTTATGGCATTATCCCCATAAATTTGGACTAACATGTCCCTGATTTCACTTCCACTCCTGCCAGCTTAACAAGAAATTTAATGTTTGTTGCTTGTTCTAATTCAAGGTCCGACATTCTTGCGATAGCAGACAAAAGCATGCAACAACAATATTGAACACCACTCAGCAAGACACTGCCACATGACATGAACACAGTTGTGGGACACTGATATACCAAGGTTATGAAACCTTACTGAGTTGTTTGTACAGTGCTGCCAACTTAAGCACATGGTGGCAAGTTCATGAACTTAATTGTTATACCTCATTTCTTAGATGTGAAACCTAAATATTTTAAGATAATAATTTACATATAAGGTTTATATACATTATTTTAGTTCACATTAAAATAATAATTTACAATCAACTGTAGCTGATTGCAATAGTAAGAAAACTTTATATGGTATTTGATTTGAAATTTCTAAATTTTTTATGGATTTCTAAATTTCGTTTGGGAGAATAAACTGTTATTAATGAACATTCCTAAAAAGAGACCTATACAGTGGCAATAAAGTAGTATGGTAATGACACCAGGCTAGAAACGCAATTCAGAATGGAATAAATAGAATGGACAATCAGTAGAAGTAATCTCAGTCACATAAAAGACTGTAATACATCATAAAGTAAAAGGAAGATTGTTCACTAAGAATTGATTATAATGAAAAATTGGAAACAACCTAAATGAACAAATGGAGTTGGTTTAATAAATTTTGATAAAACTCTATAATGGGGTATCAAGCAGTCACTAAAGATAATATTGTATAGCCTTTTTTTGTTCTTTGAGTCAGGGTTTCATTGTCTTCCAGGATGGAGTGCGGTGGCATAATCACAGCTTACTGCATCCTCAACCTCCTAGGCCCAGTCAGTTCTTCCACCTCAGCCTCCTGAGTAGCTAGGACAACATGGGTCACCACATCCAACTAATTTAAAAAAATTTATAGAGATGAGGTCTTGGTATGTTGCCCAGGCTGATCTCCAATTCCTGGGCTAAAGCAATCCTCCCACCTCAGCCTTTCAAAGTGCTGGGATTGCAGGTGCTGTAGTAAGTATGTTTTTAGAATGAAAGATACAGTTTATTGTTGAGTGAAAGATTAGAGAACAACATTAAAAATAGTTAATCTTGGGAGGAGGGATCTGAGATGGCCACCATGGAGCAGCAGACTGGTGCCTTTCTCCCCGAGCAAGGCAGAAGGTAGGGACCCAGTCTTTGATTGACTCAAACACTTTTAGATGGGTGAAGCACCCTGCAGCCAGCGAAGTTCTCTTTGAACACATAGAGACCAAAGTGATGGCAAATGTGGGAATCTGAGTGCCTCATCTCCTGCTGTTTGCCAGGCTGACACAGGAACTGAAGCCCTGCCTGGTGAATGAGAGTGAATGAGTGATCCTAAGATGCTTTGGGTTGGTTCACCCCCTCTTAGCTGTGTGTGAGTCATTGGTCCTACACGGAAGGAGTCCTGGTCAGGGCATAGCAGTGGGCAACAGGAACCCAAGTGGAATGGGGAACAAAATCTTTGCTTGGTCTGCCAGTATGAGTGCAGCTTCCACCAGCAGAGCCTGGAGGTCAGCTCCCAGGCAAAGAAAGCCTACCTGCAGAGTGAACCTGGCTGGCACCTGCCACCAACAGCTGATGACCATCTTCCCAGCCAGATCAGAAAGAAACATCTTCAAGACCTGCATGCCTACTGGGCAGATTTCCCCTCCCCTGTGGCAGGTAACTCACACTTTTTCAAGAGCAGAGTATGGACTCGAGCAAGGAGGGAGCAGCAGGAAAGATACCCAAAGACTTCTTGGTGGGAAGGCTTCTGGGCTGCAGACTGCAGACAGCAGACGGGGGCCTATCCCCCCACCCACAGATTGCTAGCAGCAAGTACTGAAAACTAATCTGACTAGATTAACAGTGGGAGAGAAAATCTACAGTAGAGAAATAAGCCATAGGGTGGAGTAAGGAGCAGAAGTGAATGCCTCTACCTCTCTCACTGAGTGGCCTATATTGAATGACAGAAAGTGCCCTAGAACAGAGAATCATTGACTAGTTTCAGAGCAATAAAATCAAAGTAGAATTATAGAGAAGGAAGAGATGCCTGTCACAAATGAGAAAAAAATTAATGATAAATATAGGCTACCCTCAAAGTCCTAAAGAAACAGTGCCTGAAAAAGTAGCTATCAGAGCACAAACAATGGAAACCCCTCAGAATGACCTGTGCCAGATGACAGTCACAGAAATCAGAGAGTGGATTGCTAAAATGAACAGAGTGAAACAAGAGAAACTAAAAGTGGAACTTACTGAAGTCATACAGGAAGTAAAAGTGGAGTTGACCAATTTAAGACTAGCCCATTCTGAAATAATGGAAATGAATTTCATCCTGGAAATTAAAAACACAGTAACATGCACAGGGAGCAGGATCAACCAGGCGGAGGAAAGAATCTCAAAGCTTGAAGACCAAAATATGGAATTTTTAACCCAGTCTGTCAAAGATAGAAAAAAAAAAAAGAAGGAGCAAAGCCTCTGAGAGATGTGGGACTATATCAAGAAACCAAATCTAGGCCCAACTGGTATCCCTGAAGCAGAAATGGAAGCTGAGCACACCATGGAACAAGCATTCCATGAGGTCATCCAAGAAAACTTTCCATATCTTGCTACAGAGCGACCATTCAAGCACATGAGATACAGAGAATCCCCTCAAGGTATCACATGAGAAGGCCATCCCAAAGACACATAGTAATGTGTCTCTACAAAGTAAGCATGAAAGAAAAAAACCTAAAAGCAGTAAGAGAGAAAAGTCAGCTACCAACAGGGGAAAGCCTATCAGAATTGCTCCAGACATCTGCAGAAACACTACAAGCCAGAAAGGACTGGAGTCCAATTGTTAACATTCTTAAAGATAAGCAATTCCAGCCAGGTATTTCCTACTCCACCAAGCTAAGTTTCATCAGCAATGGAAAATTAAAATCCTTCACAGACATCCAATCTCACAAACAATATGTCACCTCTAGACCAACCCTTCAGGAGATGCTTAAGAAAATGTTGAACCCAAGGGGGAAAAAAAGAATGGTAATACCCATCACAAAAGTACAGGCAAGCACAGAGTTAACAGAGCACTCAAAAAAATGAAAATGCACGCATATATAAATACAAAAGTAAAAAGGAAACAAAGCAACCCTCTAAGAGCCCCATGACAGGTATAAACTCTCATATTTCAGTAATCAATTTGAATATGAATGAACTAAATGTGCCACTGAAGAGAAATAGATAAGGAAGCATAATCCAACAGTCTGCTTTTTCCAGGAAACTCATCTCACTGCAAAGGACACCCACAGGCTCAGAGTTGGGGGTTGGAAAATGGTCTTTCAGGCAAATGGAAAACAGAAGAGAGCAGGTGATTCTGATATCAGACCAAGCAGACTTCAAATCATCAAGAGTTAAAAAGGACACAGAAGGGCTCTATATAATGCTAAATAGTTCAGTCCATCAGTAAGAAATACCTTTCTTAAACATATATGCACTCAATGCAGGAGCATCAGGTTTTATAAAATAACTACTAAGTAAACTAAGAGAGGACACTGACTCTCACACAATCATAGTTGGAAACCTAAATACCCAACTAACAGCTGTAGGTAGATCATCAAGTCCAAAAACCAACAAGACAATTCAGAACCTTAACTCAATGCTTGATCAAATGGATTTAATAGACATCTACAGAACACGCCACCTAATACCTATAGAGTGTACATTCTACTCATCAGCATATGGAACATACTCCAAGATCTATCCCATTCTCGGACATAAACCAAGTGTAAACAAATTCCAAAAGATCAAAATAACACCATGAATCTTCTCAGATCACATTGGAATAAAAATAAATATTGCCACCAAGAAGATTCCCCCAAAACAAAGACATGGACACTAAACAACATGCTGCTGAATGACTTCTAAGTCAACATGGAAATCAAGACAGGCAAAAAATATTGCTGGAAACAAACTAAAACAAAGACACATCTCAGCAGAACCTCTGGGATGCCATGAAAACAGTGTTAAGAGGAAAATTCATAGCATTGCATGCACATATCTAGAAAACATAAAAATCGCAAGTAAATAGCCCAACATCACACCAAAAAAGCTGGAAAGGCAAAATCATCAAAACCCTAACTTCAGCAGTAGAATCTAGATTACCAAGATAAAATCTCAACTGCAGGATATAGAAGACAAAAATATCGTAGAAAGGATCAGTAAGACAAAAAGCTGGTTCTTTGAAAGGATAAATAAGATTGACTAAGAAAGAGAGAGAGAGAACGTGCAAATAAACGGAATTAGAAATGCAAAAGGTGAAGTCATAACTGACCCTGAAGAAATTTAAAAGATTACCAGAGATCACTATGAACAACTGTATGCAAATTAACTAGAAAGTCTAAAGGAAATGGAGGACTTTCTGACATTGTATAACCTCCCAAGGTTGAAGCAAGAAGAAATTGAAATTCTAGACAGTCCAGTAACAATCCAGGAAACTGATTTAGTCATAAGAAATATCCTACCAAAAAAAAGCCCCAGTTCAGATGGCGTCCCAGCTGAATTCTATAAGACATGCAAGGAGAAGCTGACACCAATCTTACTGAAAGTATTCCAGGCAATTGAGAATGATGGAGTTTTCTCCAACTCATTTTATGAAACTAACATCATAATGATACCCAAATCTGGCAAAGATTCAACGGGGAAAGAGAATTACAGGCCAGTCTCCTTGATGAACATAGACACAAAAATTCTCAACAAGATTCTAGCAAATTGGATTCAACAACACATCTCAACGATTGTCCACCATGACCAGGTGGGCTTCATTCCTCAGATGCAGGGCTGGTTCAATATTTGCAAGACCATAAACTTAAACAACACATTAACAGATGTAAAATCAAGAACCAAGTGATGATATTATTAGATTCAGAAGAAGCATTTGACAAAATCCAGCGTCCCTTCTCAATAAAAACCCTTGAGCATGTAGGCATAGAAGGAGCATTCCTCAAAGCAGTGAGAGTCATCTATGATAAATACACAGTCAACATTTAGCTCAATGGGCAGAAGCTGGAACCATTACCCCTAAGAACAGGAAGAAGACAAGGATGCCCACTCTCACCCCTCCTGTTCAACATAGTGCTGTAAATCCTAGCTGGAGCAATCAGGCAAGAGAAGGAAATAGCGGGTATCCAAATAGGGAATGAGTAAGTTAAGCTATCCCTCCTTATGGATGATATGATTCTATACTTTGAAAACCCTAAGGAGTCTGTCAAAAACCTCCTTGAATTGATAACCAACTTTGGTAAAGTCTTGCGTTACAAAATCATCATGCAGCCGGGCTCAGTGGCTCAGCCTGTAATCCTGCACCTTTGGGAGTCTGAGGTGAGTGGATTGCCTGAACCTGCAAGTTTGACACCTGCCTGGGCAACTTGGCGAGACCTCATCTCTACAATAAATCAAAAATTAGCCAGGTGTGGTAGTGCACACCTGTAGTTCCAGCTACTTGAAAGGCTGAGATGGAAGGATTGCTGGAGCCCAGCAGGTCGGGGCTGCGGTGGCCAGGAGCGGCCACTGCACTCCCAGTCTGGGCGACAGAGTGAGATTCCAACTCAAACAAAACAAAACAAAACAAAAAACAAAATCATCATACAAAAGACAGTTGAGTTTCTGTACACCAGCACCAAGCAGATGGAGAACCAAATAAAAAGCACAATTTAATTCACAATAGCCACAAAAACAAACAAAAAATACCCTGGCATCCACCTAACCAGAGAAGTGAAAGACCTTTACAATGAGAACTACAAAATGCTGCTCAAAGAATCAAGTATGGAAAACAAATGGAAAAACATTCCATGCTCATGGATTGGAGGAATCAATATTGTCAAGATGTCCATCCTTGCTATCAAGAGTTAACCAATGCAATACCCATCAAATTACCAACATCATTTTTCTCAGATCTGGAAATGACAATACAGACATTCCTATGGAAACAAAAAAGAGCATGAATAGCTAAAATAATCCTCAGCAAAATGAGTGGAAGGTGTGACACATCCAGATTTTAAACTTTACCACAAGGATACAGAAACCAAAATAGCCTGGTATTGGTACAAGAGTAGGCACATAGACCAATGGAACAGAACAGAGATTCTGGAAGCAAACACTTCTTAACCAACTCATCTTCAACAAAGCAACCAATAACAACTCTTGGGGAAAGGAGACCATATTTAGCAGATGGTGCTAGGAAAACTGACTGACAACATGCAGACGAGTGAAATCAACTCTAAATAGATCAAAGACCTAAATGTAAAACCTCAAACTATAAGAATCCTAGAAAAAAAAAGTAGGAACTACTCTTACACATCAGAGTAGGAAATGACCAAATCCCCAAAAGCATATGCCATGAAAGCTAAGATAGACAAGTGGGACCTCATCAAACTGAAAAGCTTTTGCACAGCAAAAGAAACCAACAAGAGAGTGGGAAGACAACACGCAGAATTGGCAAAAATTTGCAAATTATTCATCTGACAAAGGCCTAACATCCAGGATTTACAAGGAACTCAAACAAAGTGAAAGGAAAAAAGCAAACAAGCCCATTAAAAAATGGGCAAAGGACATGAACAGACACTTGTATGTCATCAATAGATACATACACGCAGCCAACAGACACATGAAAAAATGCTCAGCTTCACTAATCATCAGAGAAATGCAAATCAAAATACAATGAAATACCATCTAACTCCGATAAGGATAGATATCATGAATAAGTAAAAAAGAAACAAAACATGCTGGTGAGAGTGTGAAGAAAAGGAAACATATTAACACTGTTGGTGGGAGTGCAGGCTAGTTCAACTGCTATGAAAAGCAGTGTGACAATTCCTAAAAGAACTAAAAATTGAGCTCCTATACAATCCAGCAATCCCTCTCCTGGGAATATACCCAAAGGAACAGAAATTGTTCTACAAAAAAACATACCTGCACACACATGTTTACTGTTGCACTATTCACAATAGCAAAAACATGGAACCAACCCTACTGCCCATTGTAAGAGTCTGAATAATAGACTGGATAAAGGAAATGTGGTACATATACGTGGTAGAGTATTACACAGCCATAAAGAACAAAATCATGATCTTCATAGCAAATTGGATGGAGTTGGAAACCATAATACTATGTGAACTATCACAGAAGCAAAGAACTCAATACTGCATGTTCTTGTAAGTGGGACCTGAACATTACTCACATTAGCACAAGGGAGGGATTGACAGTCGCTGGGCATTGCTAGGGGAGGGAGAGAAGGAGGGAGGGATGGAGGGAGGGAGGTGACAACATAAAGGATACCTGGTCCACTACCAGGGTGAGTGAGGGCCAGTTAGAAGCCCAAACTTTACCTGTGTGCAGCCTGGGCTATGTAGTTAATCCTCACTTGTACCCCATATCTCTACAATAGAATAAAATATAAAAAATAAAAACATTCTTTGAATCAGCAAAAAAAAAAAAGGTTAACTCTGGGTAGTAGATTTTGAAATGTTTTTAGTTTAATTTAAACTTTCATGTAGATTCCTTTTTTTCCCTGCCAGTAATTGTGTATGATTGTGATGATCAGAAAAGAAATGAAGCTGTTTTCATTTTGGAAAAACAAAAGCAAACAACTGACCTGGAAAGTTGTTTCCAGTAATTTTGATATAGGGTTAAATCTTTATTATTCAAAGAGCTCATACAAATTGTTAAGACATAATTGAAGATTCCAGCAAGGTTGAGCAGAGAACATGAAGAGACAATTCATAATGCAGAAAATAGAGGTGGTAAACAAACATATGGATCATTGTTCAGACTCTTGTGATCAAAGACGTGTACATTTAAATAATGAGGTAACATTTACTTATTTATTATATTAGCAAACATTGTTCACTAACATGTTATTTATAATACAAATTACTAATAACGGTAAATTGTGATACATTTCTTTGGTACTGTTAAATGTGGAAGATTATGTAGATTATGTTGCAACCTGGAAAATATAACATTTGAATGAAGTAACTAAGGTGTTAAGTTTTTATACTATGAATTTCTAACAGGTAGGGTTGAGGTAGGGTGGGGAGAAGAGCAGAACCTGGTACCTGGTGTTTATTCAGCAAATATTTATTGAATGAATGAATAGTAGTTATTAAAAAGAGGATATATATATATATAACATAACCTTTACATTTTGTTGTATTTTCCTTCTACTTTTCTTCATATATACATATATAGATACTAAAGAGAATGTGAGTGATTAAAAAACTTCTCATTTTCTACTATTTGCTGGCATTATATTTATAATTAAAATAATTAACTAAACTCATTTTTATTTCCCTTTCTGAATGTCCTGTTGCACTTACCATTTGACAAATTTTGAGACTCAATTGCACTGTTTTCCTTTTTCTTTCACTTGGCCAACACCTTAGAGTCAACCTTGACCCTTTTCTTCCTCCCGGCCCCTATCATCAAATCTATCAGCAAATCTTGTTGGCTCTGCTGTTTAAAATATATCCAGAATCATATTATTTATCACTACCTCCACCAATACCATTCTGGCTCAAATCTCTTACCTGGAATAATGCAGTAACCTCCTGATTCATCTCTCTGCTTCTACCCTTGTTCTTTTCCAGTGTATTCTCAACATAAGAGCCAAAGTGAATATAAGCAGACTATGTAATTTCATTGTTTAGAACAGCCTATCAGTGGCTTCTCATCTCACTCAGTAAAAGCCAAAAATCCTTAAAGTAGACCATAAGACCCTTTTAGAATCTGCCCTCACCATCAAACTTACACTTTTCTAATTGTATTTCTTGCTATTCTGCACTTACTGTTTTGTCTGCCTAAAAACTCTTGCAGCAGATATTCACAAAGTGGGTGCCTTCCCCTCCATCCAGATGTCACCTTACTACTGAAGCAGGCCTTCCCAAACCATATCACCTCATTCTTCCCCACTCACACCCCAGCACTCCTAATGTCCCTTCTCCGATTTATTCTTTTCTCTATTTTTTTGCTCCACTTGACTATGTATTTTACCAAATAATACAAACTTATATATCTTCCCCAATAAAAATAGCCCTATGGAGGCAGAGATTTTTTTGTTTGCCTTATTCCTTGCCATTAGCACCTAGAAGAGTGTCCAGCACATAGTAAGTACTTAAATAATTATTTATTTTATATATTACTGTTGTGTGTAAGTAAGTTTAAGTACCAAAATTAGTTTGGAAGCTCTTTGAAGGAGTGTCACATGTTGGTTTTTATACCTTTCATCCCCCAACTTCCGTTCTCCCCAAGCACAGAATAAGGCAGAGCAGGCAGGGTACACTATTGATAAGCAAACAATTTTTGTTGTATTGGATATACTCTGCCTCTCAGGCTAGGACTTTACCCAAATTACTTGAGATAGATAGTCTGGTGCCGGAAATATTCCATTATCTTGATCTGGGTGGTTCCATGAATATATGCATATATAAAAACCTATTGTGTACTGAAGATTAGTGTACTTTTATAACATATATATTATGCCTCAGGGGGAAAAAAAGATAGTCTGTTTTATTCTCTGGCATCTCTAGAGAAAATTAAGCATGCTGAGTGATATATAAAGAAGATCAGACAAGAGTTCTTCATGTTCTTCCTTATTAATATGTCTTGTTTGTTTATTAAAATCTTTGTTTTGAATTCAAAATTAAAGTAAAATAATTTTTATTTACTTTGTCTTTTGCAGAGTTAGCAGCAGCAGAATTTCATAAAAAAATCAAAGAGGCATTTGAAGTGTTTGACCATGAGTCAAATAATACAGTGGATGTGAGGTTCGGAAAAATTTATTTTTTAACAATTCTAAATTATTGGTACAACTCATAAAATAGAAGTCTCTTTTTCTCTTCTTTTTACACTGTACTCTAGAGTATTATACGATTTATTTTTCTGTGCCGTATAAAAGGTCTTTGCTAACTATTACTTCAGAGAAATATTGCTTCTTGTTCTTCATAATCTGGTGAAAAGAATATACTGTATTTGTGTTTCCTGTTCCAACCTATACATTGTAAACTTTGTGAATGAGATGAACACCACCGTAGCTTTAGTGTTTGGCACATAGTTGGCACTCAGTAAATAGTTGTTGAATGAATGAATAGAATTTACTTTTTAAAATACATAGATATGTATTATCAAGCCATGAATGAGATATTACAAAGAAAGATTAATAATGCTTAAGCAATGGTACACTCCCCTGAAAAATAGCAAAAAAGAACCAAAACAGAAGATGAACGACATGTCTTTTCCCTGATTGATTATATTTCCATAGAGCTATTTTTATTGAGGAAGATATATAACCTTGTACATATTTGGTAAAACATAGTAAGTCAAAAGGTGTTAAAAAATAGAGAAAAGTACAAATCAGGGAAGGGACCTGAGAAAAGATGAGACATGAGACTCCAACTCAAAGGGTTATGAGAAAAGATGATAGAAAGACATGATAGATCTGAAATAGAGGACATAGCTTGAGACAAAAAATGGCAACAACAAAAGGCAAAAGGTAGAGGAGATTAGAGTCTACTATGAATTGTAAATTTGTGCCACACATATCACAGAAAGGCAGTGAAACCATTCTACCAGGAGACCAGGCTTAAATGAAGGTTATTTGATGGGATTACAATCTCAAACTCAGAACCTAGCACAGAGACCAGCAAAGCAGTGGGAAGTGATTTTAAAATGGTGCTGAAAAGGAATTATTTGTTGCTTATAAACCAGTGCCATCACTTCCAGTACTAGTCAGGGGACTTAGTGCTTTAAACCTTAGCTAAACTGAATGAACAACATGAGACTTCATTATGATATTTCTTAGTTTCTCACACCTGAGGGTACAAGACTAAGTATAGTCACTTTCATTACTTTATAGTAACATCTTATAAAGTTTTGTTTTATACCTCAACTATGTTTATGGGCCTTACTGGAGTGGGTAAGGTAGAGAATACAGTCAAGTTCATCTTTCTTGCACCTTCACTGTAGTAGGCCTGTGTGTCTCAGCCATTGCCAGGAAGGGTGAGTGTGCAGGGCTGCAGCATTGTGCAGCTCCAGGTGGCTCTGGTCACTTTGCAGTCTATGAAATGTCACTCTGAGGAGCACCAGAGTAACCGGTGAGGGCCCAGCAGGGATGGGGTGTGGTGGTGATAGGGTTTGGGAAGGGGTGTGGAGCATGCAGTTCTGGCCTGCAATTTGAATGACTAAATATATGAATGGCAAGTGCCTTGGTCGCAGACCTCTCTCATTGAAGGGTTCTCTTCCTGAGGGCAGAGGAGAGAAGTATTGTTATATTGTTAGAGAAGTTAGGGAAAGTACTTACTTCACTTGCTCTCTGACAAACAACCTGTGGTTGGGAGCTAGGGGTTTAGTGTGCATTTCCTCATTTTTTTTTTTTAATTTGAGTTAGAGTCTCACTGTGTTGCTCAAGCTGGAGTGCAGTGTCACGCTTATGGCCACTGCAGCCTCGACCTGCTGGGCTCAAGCAGTCCTTCCGCCTCAGCCTTTCAAGTGGCTGAAACTACAGGTGTACACCACCACGCCTGATTGATGTTTTTGATTTATTGTAGAGACGAGTTCTCACCAAGTTGCCCAGTCTGGTCTCGCACCCCTGGGCTCAGGCAGTTCTCTCACCTTGGTCTCCCAAAGTGCTGGGATCATGGACTTGAGCCACCATGCCTGGCCCATTTCCTCATTTTAATCTTTTTATTTGTGTGGTAAGTATTGATATCTCCAGTTTGGGGAGACAAGGAGAAGATAACTGTTTGCTCAGTGTCACATCAGGGTTTTTCTAACTCCAAGTCTTTTGCTGTGCTACATTGCCCACCCTCGCATTTCTCCCCTGTCCACTTCTTCCCTTCAAGGACATCATGGGCTTACCTTCTGCCTTGAGATATCCCTAACAGTAGCAGTGAAAGAAAAATCTCCCCAATCTCTTAGAGCAGTAATACCAAGTCTCTTTTGGTAAAAGGACCAACTCAGGAAAAAATAAACATGTTTATGCGCTGCATCTTTTTTCCCTTCGAAGTGAAAATAACTTTACTGAGACCCTGAAGGAAAGTATATGTTCTTACAACTTAAGTGGTCTTCTTTATTAAATAAAGATGGTTACAAAGAAAATTGGCATGGTCTTTACCTTTAAAATGTTGACGCTAAGTTTGTTTGAGGAGTAGCAACATGGACAACTGCAGCTTTCTAAGCTTTTCTCTTTATATTAATTTGTATAGCACTTTAAAGTTTATAGTGAGTGTCTTATGCTGCTGGTATCATTACCATCACTCTTTATAAATTGGAAATTAAGGACAGAGAAGCAGAAAGACTTGCCCAAGATCACATAATGAGTTAGCAGTAAAGTTGGAATTCAAATCAGTTTATTCTTTTGGGGCAGCATTTTCCAGCTGTACCAGCCCCAGGGGAGGCTGTGGGAATGCAATGATGAATATCTGCTCCAGCCTTTTCTAGCCTCGGCTCTTTCTCCATTAGTAAAAGCAGTCAATCTATTTAGAATTTTATTTTGGTTAATGATTAAAAGTGAAGGTCTAATAGGCCTTTTTTTCAGTTTACTAAACATTTTATTTTATTTACTTATTGTTAGGCCTTCTTCATAATATGCTACATTTTTGTATAATCAGTTTTAATTTGGGTTGCATTCTTATGTATGACTTTACCTTTCAGTTCTATATTAATTCAATACTATATTAACTGCTAACAATTTATAAAATAATTTAATATCTGATAGAACTAGTCTTTTTACTACTCTTATTTTTAAACATTTTAATTAAGAATTGAAAGCAGTATTCTGTGTAAAAATTGAGTAGTGTACATAAAAAGAGCAAAACCAGGCCAGGTGTAGTGCCTCATGCCTATAATCCCAGCACTTTGGGAGGCCAAGGCGGGAGGATTGTTTAAGCTCAGGAGTTCAAGACTGGTCTGGGCAACATAGCAAGAGACCTTGTCTCTACAGAAAAATTAAAAAATACAGACATGATGGCAAATGCCTGTAGTCCCAGCCACTTGAGAGGCTGAGGTGTAGAAGGATGCTTAAGCCCAGGAGTTTGGGGCTACAGGGAGCTGTGATTGTGTCACTGCACTCCTGCTTGGCTGTACATAGTGAGACAATCAATCAATCAATCAATCAATCAATGAAATGAAATCTTGTCATTTACAGCAATATGGATGCGTCTGGAGGAAATTATGTTAAGTCAGGCAGGCACAGAAAGATAAATACTGCATGTTCTTATATGTGGTAGCTAAAAGGTTTTGAGCTCATGGAAGTAGAGAGGAGAACTGTGAGTATCATAGGCTGGGAAGGGCAGGGAGAAGGAGAGAATGGGGGAGGTTGGTTAATGGATACAAAAGTACAGCTAGACAGGTGTTCTGCAGTACTGTAGGGTGACTATGTTTAGCTATAATTTATTATATACTACTTTCAAAAAGCTAGAAGAGAGGATTTTGAATGTTCATAGCATGAATAAATAATGAATATTTGAGGTGATAGATATGCTAATTACCCTGATTTGATCATTACGCATTATATACACATATCAAAATATCCCTCTGTATCTCATAAACACGTACCATTATTATGTATCGACTAAAAATAAAAGGAAAAACAAGTTTGAGTGATGTAAAGAAGTATCTTTGAATGGAGTAAGGATGCATAATGGCTGGTGTGGACAGGAACGAGAACTGTTCCTTGAGAGACATCAGGGCACTGGCTGTTCCTCCCCCAGTGTGCATTATCATTCAGGTGGAGGTGGGCTGTCATTGCCCGTGTAGGGCAGACCTAGGCCCCTTTGGGGTCTAGATCTTAGAGTTTAGTGCTGGCTTCTCTCCCTTCCCCTTCTCTCTGCGTTGTACAAATTGAAAGAGTTAATTTTATCATCTTAGAAAGGGAAGGTCTGGTGTTGTGACTTTCAAGCTGCTCACCACAGTTTAAAACACTATGAAATGAGCCCCTGCTACTTTCTTCTGACCTGTGAGGGGCAGCCCAGAGGTCTGGAAGCAGACTTCCTGGATTCCAATCCCAGTTCTGTGAGTGTAACTTAATCATTCTGTTTATGCCTTTGTTCTTACATTTGCCTCATTGGATTAGTAGTATAGGTAGTTCTCAAAGTGTTCCCAAGACCTTTCAGGTCTGTGAAGTCAAAACTATTTTCATAATAAATCTAAGACAGTACTTGCTATTTTTGTTCTCATTTTTTCCATGAGTGTATATTGGAGTTTTCCAAATCTCCATGATGTGCAATATTACAACATATTGAATGCAGAACTAGATATGGGAATCCAGTTGTCTTCTGTTAAGCCAGACATTAAAGAGATTTATTAATATGTAAAATGATGTCATACGTCTAACTTTATTTTTTGATTTGAAAAATATAATTATTTTTCCTAAAATTATATTTGTGTAAACATATAATGACTTTATTTCTAAATGAATTGATAAATATATATTTTTAAAATTTAAGGTTTAATTTCTAATATGGTAAATATAGATCCATATAACTTACATAAACAAAAGCTCTTTGAGGGCCTTTATACTTTTTAATAGTGTAAACAGAGTTCTGAGACTAAAAAGTTTGAGAATCACTCTTGTCAGTGAATATTTTTTAAAGATCTTAGAACAATATTAGCTTGGAACAAATTAGCTTTGGATTTAAAGCTTGGAATTATAAAAGCTATTATAATTATTCCACTTTATATTCTTGAAGTAAATAATTCAGACTTTTTTTCCCCTTATTTAATCTGGATAAGCAGTGTTATATTGTATATAAGAACTTTTAAAAAATTATTTTATTTATTTATTTTTTTAAGATGGGAGTCTCACTATGTTGCCCATGCTGACCTCAAACTCCTGGTCTCAAGTAATTCTCCTGCTTCAGCCTCTTGAGTAGCTGAGATTATTGATGCGTGCCACTGGGCCCAACTGGAACTTTTTGCTTAAAAATGTTTTCTGTATTGATCTTTTAAATTCTAAAGCATTTTATTTTCCTATTTCATTTTCCTTACTGGATGACTTTTGAAAACTGGATCCTTGAAAAATGTTGGACAGGTTTTCTTTTCTTTTGGTTTAAACAACAAAAATTTATTGTCTCATAGTTCTGCAAGCTTGAAGTCCAAAATGGACAAGTTTTCAATATCACTAATTAGGAATATTTTGATTTTGCCTCATAAAAACATAGACCATAATAAATTTTCACTTATATTTTTCTGCACTTCATTTAGAAGTCAATAAGACTGATTGAAAATCAAATTTTTGAATAGATAATATATATACATGGGATAAAATTCTAAAGATACAAAGAATATATAATAATAAGTAAACCTCCTCATCTTGGACTCATAGCTATTCAGTTCCTCTTTCCAAAGGCAAGATTTGTTACAAGTTTCTCTAATTCTTCCACAGATAGTTCATGCAAATACATGTGTGTGTCTGTGTGTGTGTGTGTGTGTGTGTATTTTATTGTAGTAAAATATACATAACAAAATGTATCACCAAAGACATTTTTAAGTATACAATTTGGTGGCATGAACATTAGCTTTTTTTTTGGGTAGGGGTCTCACTCCATTGCACAAGCTGTAGTGCAGTGGCACGCTCATGGTCACTCCAGCATCGACCTGCTGGGCTCCATTGATCTTTCCGCCTCAGCCTTCCAAGTAGCTGGAACTACAGACACGTGCTACCGCACTCAGCTAATTTTTGAATTATTGTAGAGATGAGGTCTCACCGAGTCGCCTGGGCTGGCCTTGAACCTGTGGGTTCAGACAATCCACTCACTTTGGCCTTCCAAAATGCTGGGATTATAGACTGAGTCACTGAGCCCGGCCTGAATGTTAACATTATTGTGTGACCATCATTGCTATCCATCTTCCGGACTTTTTCGTATTCCCAAACTAAAACTGTACCCACTTAACAATAATTCCACATCTTCTCCTCTCCTAGCCCCTTGCAGCCACCATTCTGCTTTCTTTACCTGTGAGTTTGGCTACTCTAGGTACTTCATATCAATGACGTCGTACAATATTTGTCCTGTGTCTAGCTTATTTCACTTAGTATAATGTTCTTAAGGTTCATCCATGTTGTAACTGTTTCACAGTCATTCCTTTTCTGAATAATATTCCATTGTATGTATGTAACACATTTTGTTTATCCATTCATCTGTTGATGGGCATTTGAGTTGTTTCATCTTTTGACTATTGTGAATAACGCTGCTATGAATATTGGTCCACAAATATCTGCTTGAGTCTCTGCATTTAATTCTTTTGAGTGTATGCCCAGAAGTAGAATGGCTAGATCACATGATATCTTATATTTGATATTTGAGGAAACACGGCACTGTTTTCCACAGTGGGGACACTATTTTGCATTCCCACCAGCAGTGCACAGAGGTTTCAGTTTCTCCACATTGTTACCATACTTTTTATTTTTCTGGGTTTTTTTGGGGGGGTTGTTTTCATGATAGCTATCCTAATGGGTGTGAAGTGTTATCTTATTGGGGCTTTGATTTACATTTCCCTAATGATTAGTTATATTGAACATCTTTTCTTGTATTTATTGGTCATTTGCACATCTTCTTTGGAGAAATGTCTTTTCTGGTCGTAGACAATTTTTTAATCAGATTTTTTGTTGTTGCTGTTATTGAGTTAATATATGTGTGTATTTTTAACACAAGTGGTAAGATACTATGTAAACCATTCTGCACTCTGCTTTTTTTCACTTATCAATATATCTTGGTGATTTTTAAAATTAGTATGTAAAGATTTTCCTCATTTCATTGTATGAATAAACCATAATATATTGAATCTCCCACTATCTCCCACTAGTGGATATTTAAGTTGTTTCCAGGCTTTTGCTATAATAGTCCATGCTGCAGAGGATTTCTTAGTATTTATGTCATTTTGCAAAAATTTTTCTTTAGGATAAATTCTTGAAACGATATGAAGGTGTTAGAATATTCTTGGTAGGTGTTGCTATCTTGACAATATAGTCTCTCATATCATTATATGAGAGTGGCTGCTTTCTCAGTCTTTGTTTTATTATGTTTTTTGAAATGGAATCTTGCTATGTTGACCAGACTAGTCTTGAACTCCTGGCCTCAAGTGATCCTCCCACCTAGGCCTCCCAAAGCATTGGGATTACAGACATGAGCCACTGTGCTTGTCCTTCCCAGTCCTTCTTAAACAAAGTTTAATTATAAAACTTTTGGATTTGTGTTAATCTGATATGTAAAGAATAGAAGTTCAGTGTTAATTTTCATTTTCTAAATTACAAACATCTTATCTCTAAAAACTATTGAAGGACAGGTGTGATGGCTCATACCTGTAATCCTAGCACTTTGGGAGGCTGAGGTGAGAAGATTGCTTGAGCCCAGGAGTTCAAGGCCACCCTCGGCAACACAGTGAGACCTCATCTTTACAAAAAAACTCCAAAAATTAGCTGGGTGTAGATGCACATACCTGTAGTTCTAGCTACTCGGGAGGCTAAGGCAGAAGGGTTCCTGAGCTCAGAGGGTTGAAACTGCAGTGATACCATGAATGTGCCACTGCACTCCATCCTGGGCAACAGAGTGAGAGATAGATAGACAGGTAGATAGATAGATAGATAGATAGATAGAAAGATAGAAACTATTTGTATTTCCTTTTGTTTAAACTGAAAGTTCATGACCTTTCCACATTTTTCTCATTGAATTTTAAAAAATCTTTTATATGTTTAAGATCTTAGTCTGTAAGGTGTATGTCATCTGTCTTTTCATTCTATTTTTACTTTCTAGCATTCAGAAATTTTTAACAAATTAGGTGAAATTACACATCTTTTGAGTATGGATTTAATTTTTGGAAACAAACAAAAGTCATTTAGAGTAGTTTAAATAGAATAAACTTAGTTATTCTACTAAAATAAATAAAGCTAGTTCAGTTAAAAAAAATAAAAAACATACCCACAAGGAATGCCTCTGAAGTAAAGAAGCTAATTTTTCCTCATAGCTGATAAGTTTAATTTGAAAGTAATTCTAATCTTATTTACAAACAAATTTAGTTTTTTATAATCTTTCATCTTTGAATCTAACAGAATAAAAGTACACTATAAATTAGTAAAGTCAGTTGCTGACTTTGTCATGGATTTTCTGTTTGCTACCCTCTTATTATTTCATTTTCTTTTTTTAAATTTTTTTGAGTTGGAGTCTCGCTCTGTCGCCCAGACTGGAGTGCAGTGGCCGTTCCCAGCCACCACAGCCTTGACCTGCTGGGCTCCGGTGATCCTTCCCCCTTAGCCTTCCAAGTAGCTGGAACTACAGGTGCGCACTATCACGCCCAGCTAATTTTTTGATTTATTGTAGAGATGAGGTCTCACCAAGTTGCCCAGGTGGGTCTCAAACCCGCGGGCTCAGGCAATCCACTCACCTCAGCCTCCCAAGGCGCAGGATTACAGGCTGAGCCACCAAGCCTGGCTATTATTTCATTTTCCATGTCTGTAAAATTGAAATAAAAATACCTGTACCACTTAAGCCACAAGAATATAAGAGTATCAAATGAAAAATAGAAATGAATTTTGAAAAGGATTATGAGGTTATAGCTAATTACATAAACACTTCATTCTAGTCAATTTCAGAACAGATTTGGTATGCAAGAATTTGGTGAACTAAGGTGATATAGGGTCTAGTCCTGAAATAAAAGTGCTGGTCTTTCCCCTTTCCCCAGCCACACCCATCTGTCCTGTTTCTACATGTCAGTACCTTTACAGCATGGCCTTATTGTTAGAATTCCAGACTATTCTGTGTTTACTTTGTACCTTCCCCATCTATAGGAGATTTCTTCTAATGTTTTTTCTTTTTAGATTAAAAAATATAGTTTATTTAAAAGTAAATTAGAGGGAGAAAGAGAAGGGAGAGAGAAGATTCACCTCCCCAAGGTGGGGGAGGGGGCCAAAGCCAGGAAGCGTGGCGACAGCATTAGCTCAAAGAGCACATGGCCACACCAGAGTCTAGCAAGGCAATTTCCCTCTCCTAATATTTTCTTGGTCTTTAGGCAGTTTTGCAGTCCAGCAACCCCAAGTATCCCTTTGCTAATGCAGCAAGTCTCTTTTCACTGCTTCCATCTTCAACTCAGCATGAGTCTCTGAGGCCCATGACAACCAATTTTTGTCTGTGGTCATACCACCCTGAATGTGCAAGATCTCGTCTGTCTCATAAATAGGCAGACTTAAGTTTCATTTGCAATTGGCAGGAACCTTGAGTCCTGTCTAAAATTCAATAAGAAGTAGGTAAGCCGGTCTTGGTGGCTCAGCCTGTAATCCCATGCTTTGGGAGGCTGAGGTGAGTAGATTGCGTGAGCCCGTGAGTTCGAGACCCGCCTGGGCAACTTGGCGAGACCTCGTCTCTACAATAATTCAAAAAACTAGCCGGGCGTGGTAGCGCATGCCTGTAGTTCCAGCTACTCGGAAGGCTGAGGCGGAAGGATCGCCGGAGCCCAGCAGGTAGAGGCTGTGGTGGCTGGGAGCGTGCTACTGCACTCCAGTCTGGGCGACAGAGTGAGACTCCAACTCAAAAAAAAAGAAGTAGTTAACAAGAACCTATTTGTAATGGATTAGAAGTAACTTTTTCTAGGAGGACTGGCGGTGCCATAAATATTACTTTGACTTTTTCACTTGTAATGCTATTTTTGAAGAGATGTTAAGATAATATTTTGTAATTCATTTTTATCAGGTAGTAAAAAGTCTGAGCAGTGTGGAGAAATTGCATGGACAGTTTCCCCAAGACAATTATTATCTGAGAAAGCTTGAGACTATTCAAAGAGCTTTTAAAATAACTGCATAGTTAACTGGGTTTGCATTTGTGCAATAGAATACATATTATAAAAGAGGAATGGTCCCTTAAGCCTTCCAGACCAGGAGAAGAAAAAACCCGAGGGATAGGAATGGTTGAACCCACATACCCCTCAATAGTGAAGAATTGTAAAAACAGGTTTATTTATACAATGATTGTTCACACATCTGAATGAAGTGAATGATTAAGACTACAATGTGTAACTTGGATAAATCTCAAAAATAGTGTTGAGTTTTAAAAATTACAAACCAATACCATTAACATTTACTGAGAGTTTACTATGCGCCAGGAAAGTAAAGCCAGTCCAGTACAGGGACTTGTCCAGGCAGCCAAGGAGTGCTACCACTGGAAGGAAAACAGGGATCTGCCGACTCCCAGACCTGCTTGTTACTCTTGACAAACATCCCAGAGCTCCACTGAGGAGCTGCTCTGCATCTGAACATTCTTTGAACAGTTGGATCCAGGTCCTGCAACATTGTAGGTATCAAATGCTCTCATGCACAGTAAGCAGAGCCCCTGAACCCTTTTCTGCAGAGGGCCCATTTTTGCAGGAACCCCTGAAACAGCTTTCCACACCTGGTGTAGTGGGGGAAGGAGTATGAGTAGAAGGAGCTGGGATTGGGGAACTGGCATACCCAGGGAAAGCCCTCTTAAGAGCTCCAAGGCAGTAGACCAGCTTCCTTTTTTCTTTTCCTTTTTTTGAGTTGGAGTCTCCTTCTTCTAGGCTGGAGTGCAGTGGCATGCACGCTCACGGCCACCCCAGTGTCGACCTTCCGAGCTCCAGCGATCCTTCTGCCTCAGCCTTTCAAGTAGCCGGAACTCCAGGCGCATACTACCATGCCCGGCTATTTTTTTTATTTTATTGTAGAGACGAGGTCTCGCCAGGTTGCCCAGGCTGGTCTTGAACCCTTGGGCTCGGGCAGTCCACTTGCCTCGGCCTCCCAAAGTGCTGGCCAGCTTCCTTTTGGGGGCTCTACCCCATCCGGAACAGATGAAAATGCATTCACATCTCCTATTATATACATTTTAAAATTACTTAGGCCAGACTCTGTGGCTAAACCTGTAATCCCAGCTCTTTGGGAGGCCAAGGCAAGTAGATTGCCTGAGCCCTTGGGTTCGAGATCAGCATGGGCAACTTGGCGAGACCTCGTCTCTATGATAAAAATGAAAAAATTAATCGTGCTTGGTAGGGCGCGCCTGTAGTTCCAGCTGCTTGGAAGGTTGAGGTGAAGGATTGCCAGAGTCCAGCAGGTCAACGCTGGGGTGGAGGTGCCACAGCACCCCAGCCTGGGCGACAGAGTAAGACTCCCATTCAATAAAAAAATAAACAATAAAAAAATTTTTTCTAAAGGGCTTTTGTAATTTTGCTTTTAGAGCAATTTGACTTGAGTAATTCATTTAATTTATGGCTTTTCTGTGATCATCAGGCAAACTCAAGAATTCTTAGAACGTGGGAAAAAAAATCTAAGCTACATATTATTTTCAAGTGTAATGAATGTTGTAATGGAAACTAAGTTTAACAATTAATAAAAATGACAATATGTTTTTAGACATTTAATTAAACATTCTTAAGTTTGAAAAAAATTACAAAAGAAAGCAAATATTGTGGTATTATATATGTACATTTTAAACACACAAATCATAGTAAATATTGTTTATGAAAGACAGTGCATGGAAGGATAAGCATTATCCTTAGAGTAGTGGTTGCATCTAAAGATGAAAAGAAGAGATGGGGAGCTGGGACTTTAGCTGTTTCTGAAGTGCTTTAATGTTAGGGAAAAAAATCTGAAGCAAATGTGGCAAATTGTTAACATCTGTTAAATCTTGGTATTAGATATATGGCTGTCATTTTTTTCCTGTATTTTTCTCAGAAATATTTCACAATTATACATAAGAATAAATATTTTTTTAAAAGAGTGATTTACACTTTGTCTCTTTACCATCTCATTTTCCAGTGCTTTGTAAAAACTTGGTTTGCTTGTCATAGCCCTTTGATGAACTGTGATTAAAGAAAGAATTACTTAAAGAGAATTTTTAAAACATCATCCAAATTCTACTTCCTGAGGTAATAACTGTTAGTGTTATATAGCTATTATTCTAGATCTCTTTCTATCTATGTGTAATGGGATAAATGAATGGAAGGGTGGGGAGTTAATAAGAAAGGAAGAAGGAAAAAAGAAAAAAACGATGGAAGAAAAAAATCTAGAATATAATCTCCACAAGGGCAAGGGTTTATGTTTTGTTTACTGCTATATTTCAGTACCTAAAGATGTGTTTGGCACATAGTAGGTGCCCAATAAGTATTAAATGAATGGATTATTTCTATAACAATAAGATCACAATAGTTACAGTTGTTAAAAACAAAAATTATTTTAATTTTGCTTGAATGTAACAAAAAAATTTCAGAGAAATTGTGGAATTTCAAATATGTTGTTAGTCATAAGGTATTATTTAATATGTTAAGAAAAACATTAAGAGACTGTATAGTCCTTGTGTGTTTTTGAAAAAGTTATTTCAAATATAAAAAATATCAGTTGGTTCTTTGCAATGAAAGATGAGGACATTAGCACTTTCAAAATTACTTCCACATTTTCTCTCCCAATTCTCCTAATTTATCATAGGTATATTATTATTTTTACACTGACAAGGTTGAATAGTTATACTTTGCTTAGGATTCACACACATTTTTAAAGTATTTTTTTTTGTATAGTTGGATAAAATTGCTGCTAGCCATGGTTTTCCTATTTTTTCACCATCCTTGAATTTTGATTTATTTCTGTTGTCTAGATTCTCTTGTCAGTATTTTTTTTAGGAAGTGCTCATGTATTTTTTTCCTAAGTTCTTATGTTTGAAATGTTTGTTTTGGGCTGGGTATGGTGGCTCACACCTGTAATTCCAGAACTTTGGGAGGCCAAGATGGGAGGATTGCTTGAGCCCAGGAGTTTGAGACCAGCCTAGGCAACATAGCGAGACTTCACGTCTACAAAAAATTATAAAAAATCTTTATAGAGTGTGGTGGTGAGTGCCTGTAGTTCCAACTACTCAGGAGGCTGTAGTGGAAGGATCGCCTGAGCTCAGGGGGTCGAGCCTGCGGTGAGCTGTGATCATGTCACTGCACTCCAACCTGAGTGGCAGAGTGAGGCCCTGACTCAACATAAATAAATAAATAAATAGTTTATTTTGTACTTGAATGCTTTGTACTTGAATGCTATCTTATAAATTTACACCATCATTTTTAATAGCTGCAAGATATTCCAGTGTGTGATGACTATACCACAATTTTAATATATTTTCTAATTTTGAAAACTTGGGTTGTTTGTAATACGATGCTACTGTAGTTGTGACAGGGTGAAAATTATTAGTGTGGAACTCAGAGACCTTATTCCTTTCCTAGACTGCCAAAATATAAGCCCTGTTATAAGCCCTGTTTATTTTCTCTTTACTTTTTCCTAAAGAGGAAAAAAACTTTTTCTTGTTGAGAGAGGGGTTTTATGTCAATCTTTATAATTAAGTTCTAGATTAAGACGGTGGGTGGGAAAAGTAAGGATCCCATTCAGACTGAGATTGGAAGAGAAGTTTGTTAAAGATGGAGGAAGTTGGCTGAGTGTGGTGGTACATACCTGTAGTCTCAGCTGCTTGGGAAGCTGAGGTAGGAGGATCGATCACTTGAGCGCATGAGGTCAAAGCTGTGGTGAGCTATGATTGCCCTGCTGCGCTCCAGCCTGGGTGACAAAGTAAGACCCTGTCTCTAACAAAAACAACAACAAATGGGAGATTTAAGATTTGAGTGAGAGCAGTGGAACTTAAACAGTTACAGGATGTGAAGGTGTAGTAATCAGGAAAGGGGATTACAGTCTTACAACTACTATATATATATATATATATATATATTTTTTTTTTTTTTTTTTTTTTTTTCTATTTTTTTAGTTGGAATCTTACTCTATCACCCAGGCACTCAGGGCCACCCCAGCATCAACCCACTGGGCTCTGGTGATCCTTCCTCCTCAGCCTTGCAAGTAGCCAGAACTATAGGCACGTGCTACCATGCCCAGCTAATTTTTGATTTATTATAGAGACGAGGTCTCGCCAAGCTTCCTGATCTTGAACCCACGGGCTCAGGCAATCCACTTACCTCGGCTTCCCAAAGTGCCGAGATTACAGGCTGAGCCACTGAGCCCAGCCAAAAATATATTTTTATAGCTAATATATTCACATGTTTAAAAATCCAAAGAGAACAAAGTACAAAGAAAACTCCCTCAAACTCATTTCCACCAGTTACCCAGTTTCCCTCTAAAATACTGATAACCAAAGTAGTAGTTTCTAGGAATCACTCCAGACTGTATATATATGAGGAAATGCATATATATTATTTTGTTACCCTCTTGTTTTTACTCAAACGGTTGTATGCTTTCAAAGTATGGTACTATTCCCAGGGGTTCATACCTGTGGTAAGCTCATTTTTATGGTTTCTCAGTAGCATTCAGGGACAAATCGATGTAGCTTTCCAGTTGACGCTTAGGCTAAGTGCATACATGTCCTAAGTTTGAGTGTATTGGAAGGCATCACAAAGGGTGTGAGGTCCTAGATATTCCAGTAAGCTAACATTCCAGCCTTCGTAGACTAAAGTAGGTTAGTGGGATGGCATTGTGACAGAAAAATAGCACTTAGACTCAGACTACCCAGTTCAGAACACTTAACTGGCTATTTTAACATAGCAGACCCTTTCTGTTATCTTTGGAGGCCAACTTTGGTTGACTCTGGATTTTAGGTGTCTATTGTGCTTATTATATTGTCTAGATCAGTTGCAAATATTGCTGTGTGTCTGCAAAAATGGGAACGAGACGCTCTGAGGATTGGTGGTCTCAGGGAGTGTACTTCCTGGGGCCTCTGGGCATATAATTCCTGTGGCCTCTGGGTGTGTACCCTCTGTGGCTTCCAGGTTCCTACATCCTGCAACTTCAACTTATTCTCCTTAACACAGGGAATATAATATTGGATTCACTTGAAAAGTGTTAGCCTGTTAAGTGTAAAAGACAATGAAAATGCATAACAGAGAACAGTTAATGATATTCTTCATTAGCTTGGAAAGATAGAAGAGATAAAAGCCAAAAAAGTATTACTGTGTATTCCTATGGCCCTGGGCATGTTTGGAAACCTGGCTTCCTTTCTTCATTCTTTTGGTTGAATGGGACAAATAATTTTTTTCTTTATAAGCAACCGTGGCTACAAATAATCTTTTAATTATTTTAATTATTTTTATTTTTTGAGTTGAAGTCTCATCCTGTCACCCAGACTGGAGTGCAGGTGCAGTGGCCGCTCTCAGCCACCGCAGCCTCAACCTGCTGGGCTCTGGCGATCCTTCCGCCTCAGCCTTCCAAGTAGTTGGAGCTACAGGTGTGCGCTACCACGCCCGGCTCATTTTGATTTATTGTAGAGATGAGGTCTCACCAAGTTGCCCAGGCAGGTCTCGAACTCAACAAATAATCTTTAAGTTTTCTAGTTAAAGTTGGTTGTAAGGATATATTTGGAAATAAGTGATATAAGGAGTAATTATTCCTTATATATATGAGGAATAGCAGAGCACTTACCACAGTGTATTCGAGCCTCTCAGTGCACTGGAATGATATTCATTGCCATTAAGAGGATACAGGGTATTTCTTTTGATAGACAACTTCATTGACCCAGGCTGTAATGAAATCAGGCTGGAAGCCAGGTTGTGAGTGCTGTAATTCAAGTAAGCTTTTAGTTAATTTAAAGACATGGTAGCTATACTAGTTTCTGACCCATAGCCATCTTCTGTTTCATTTTTTTAACTACTAAGAAGTGACACTCAAAAGTTTATTTTTCCTGAAAGCTATTGGGTTCATTTTGTTTCCAACCTTCCATTGAGAACTCATTTTCGGCCATCTATGCTTTACTTGCCTAACTCCAAAAGTACTTAAGTCTATCACTGAAAGCTTGTATTTTTGTCTTTCCTAAAGTATAAACTTACTGAATATAAAATATATTTAACACTTGGGTTCTGAATGCATACAACATTGTCTTTTTTCTATATACAGTGCCAATAATGTTAGCTAAGGGCGTATTACTAGTGTATGGTGTTAATAGGAAATGAATATACAAATTGGACCAGGGGACCGTTCAGCTCATGATCTTGTTTGCTGCCCTCAGGAACCTAGATTTCATTGTGTAAACAAATCCAAACCCAAAAATGCAGAAAAGTGATTGGATTAGATAGTTTTGGGTTTTTAGAGAGAAAACTCTGTTGTAGGATCATCTCGAATTCCTGGCCTGAAGTAATCCTCTTGCCTTGGCCTCCCAGAACACTGGAATTACAGGCATGAGCTACCATGCCCGGCCAGTAAGATGGGAGATAGGTTGGTATGCAGACTAAACCAGTGGTTCCTAATTCTGGGTGCACTTTAGAATCACCTAGGAAGTTCTTAAACACATATACATATACATACCAGAAAAATGAGCAAAAGAATTAAACAAGGACTTGAAGAACAAACTTCAGTGGCACAAAGGCTGCCATTAAAAACAAGGATATGGACAACCCCCTCGGGTCCCCTCCCACTGTGGGAACTTTTCTGTCCTCTCAATAAGTCCTGCTTTAAAAAAAAACAAAAACAAGGATATGCCAGGTGCAGTGGCTCATGCCTGTAATCCCAACACTTTGGGAAGCCGAGGCAAGAGGATTACTTGAGTTGAGAGGGTTTCGAGACCAGCTTGAGCAATATGGCGAGATTTTGTCTCTACAATAAATAAAAAAATCAGTCGGGCGTGGTGGCGCATGCCTTTGGTTCTAGCTATTTGGAAGACTGATGTGGAAGGATCACCTGAGCCCTGCAGATTGAGGCTGCAGTAGCCATGAGTGTGTCACTGCAATCCAGCCTGGGTGATAGAGTGAGACTGTGACTCAAAACAAAACAAACAACAACAACAAAACCCAGGATATGGAGCGATAAGAATTCTAGAAGGAATCTAAATAAGAGCTTGGGAGAAAGGTTGGATAACGATGTATAGTGGTGTGGTAACTTTGCAGAGCTGTCCCACAGCTCAACTAGTCTGAAGATGCATGCAAAAGAGCCCCAAAGAACTGGTACACCATGGAGCTCTCTAATCTAACAAGACCTAGTGGCTTTCATGAACCCGTAACCTAAAGCCAGGCAGAAACAAAGATGCAGTTGTGGGCAGCATACGTGACAGCCACACCCTCACAAGTAACTATCCCTTTTCATAACTGAGCTTTCCTGGTCATTCAGCCTGATGATATCTGTGTTCTGCTGAGTTATCCTCTCCCTGTGGCAGTGAACATGGACTGCCCTAGCTGCCAATGTTGAGAGAAGGGTATAAAGAATTATGGATAGAAAGGACTCTATTATTATTTCAAAATATACCATCCCACAAATGTCTTCCATTAAAAAAAAAAGCAACAGACAACAAAACAATAACAAAAGTTTCCATTCACTAAAACTCTCTGGCGAATATCCTGTTATTGTCTTTTTCTTCATAGCAAAGATTCTTTAAAAATAATTTGCTCTTATTGAAAAGTTTCACTGTTAGTTCTTCAAAATGCAGTTTATAATTTGACTTCTATCTCCCCATCCCATTCCTGTTCAAACTATTTTTCCAGAGGTTACTAGTTGTCTTTTCCCTTATTTTCCATAATATGATCTTTTGTTTTCTTCTAATATCTCTAACTCCTCTTTCTCAGCTCTTTTCTTGAGATAGATCTTTCTATCTGGTCTATTCATGTCTACTAGGGTTCCATGTATATCCCTCTTTTCACTTTATACCCTTTTCTGGGAAATCTCATCTATACCCAAATCTGGATCTCAATTTGGAAATTTTTTTTAAAGTCCATTAAATAAACTCTTAGTTCAAAGGTGAAACTTAGAAAGATTAAATAGAAAACTAAGACTTAAATAGCAATAGTGGAAATGAGACTTGAAAATGGAAATGACATAAGAAACTATGTGATACAACCAAATTAAGACTCATTAAATGCCTATATCAAGAAAAATGAAACCATGAAAAAAAGAATAGAGCCAGATGTAGCGGCATGCACCTATAGTTCCAGCTACTTGAGACGCTGATGTGGGAGGAGGATTACTTGAGCCTAGAAATTTGAGGCCAGCCTGGACAACATAATGAGGCTATGTCTGAACAACAACAACAACAAAAGAATAGAACACCCACCTCAAGAAGTCAGGGAAAGAAGGTAAACTGAAAGAAAGCAGAAAAGAGTAATTAATGAAGATTAAAACATAATTTAATGTGACTGGAATACAGGGTAACAGTAGGAACTAATGAATAAAATAAAAAGCTATTCTTTGTGAAAGGTTAATAAAAAGATAGTTTGAAAATCTAGCTAAAATAGGAAACTCTAATAAAATAGAAGTTGTCAAAATTGATATTAGTCTTAGGTACATAGATTGGAAGACTTAGAATTGTTAAGATGACAGTATTTCTTAAATGAATTAACAAATTTAGTACAATCCCTATCAAAATTCCAGCTGCCTTTTGTTTTTAGAAGTTGACAAGTTGATCCTAAGATTTAGGAATGGCAAGTTTACCTAGACTAGCCAAAACAATCTTGAAAAAGAAGAACAAAGTTGGACTCATACTTCCCCATTTCAGAATTTACTAAAAAGTTACAGTGGTCAAGACTGTGATACTGGCATAATGGCATAAAGCTAGACATATAAATTGGAATAAAATTGAGAGTCTAGAAATAAACCCTTACATTTGTGGTCAATTGATCTTTAACAAAGGTGGCAAGACAATTTAATTAAAAAAGAATAGTCTTTTCAACAAATGGTGCTAGGACAACTGGGTAACCACATGCAAATGAATGAAGTTGAACCTCTACCACACACCTTATATGAAAATTAACTAAAAATAGATAAAAGATCTCAGTGCAGAGTGAAAACTCCTACACAACTCGTAGAAGAAAACATTGGTTTAAATTTTTGTGACTTTGAGTTAGGCAATTGTTTCTTAGATATGACACTTAAAGCACACACAACTCCCCCCCCAAAAAACAGGTCAATTGAATTTTATCAAATTGAAGACTTTTATGCTTCAAAGGGCACTATCACGAAAGAAAAAAAAATCAAACTTCAGAGTAGAAAAAAAATTTGCAAATTATATATCTGATAAGGGCCCAGTATCTGGAATATATAAAGAACTCTTACAACTCAACAATAAAAAGACAACTACCTTAGTTAAAAAGTGAGCAATCTGAATAGACATTTCTCTAAATTAGACATTTTTCTAAATTAGATATTTAATTGGCCCCCAAACACATGAAAAATTGTTAAGCATCATTAGTCATGAAGGCATAATGAACTACTGCTTCAGATCCACTAAGGTGGTTATAATTTTTAAAATTAAAAATAACAAAAGTTGGTGAGGATATGGAGAAATTAGAGCTGTCATACATGGGTGGAAATGTAAAATGGTACATTCACTTTAGGAAACAGTTTGGCTGACCAGGCACAGTGGCTCACTTCTGTAATCCCAACACTTTGGGAACCTGAGGTGATAGGATCACCTGAGGCCAGGAGTTCGAGACCAGCCTGGGCAACATAATAAGACCTTGTCTTTATTAAACAAAAAGAAGAAGAAAAGAGAGAGAGAGAGAGAGAGAGAGAGAAAGAAACAGAGTTACTATGTGACCCAGCAGTTTCATTTCTAGGTATGCACCCAAGAAAAATGAAGAAATAAGTTTGCAGAAAACTTGTACATGAATGTTTACAGCAGCATTATCAATAATAGCCAAAAGTAGGAGCAACTCAAGTGTCAGTCAACTGATGAATGGAGAAACAAAATGTGACATTTTAATTAATGGAATATTGCTCAGCCATGAAAAGGAATAAACTACCGATACATGCTACAATATGGATGAACCTAGAAAATATGCTAAATGAAAGAACCCAGACTCAGGAGGCTATTATGTTGTCTGACGGTTATATGAAATGTCCAGAATAGACAAATCTGTAGAGACATAGAATGAATTGATGGTTTCAAGGAGGTGTAGAGGGAAGGAGGGATGAGAAGTGACTGCTAACAGGTTTGGGGATGCTGTATGGGGTAATAAAAGTGTCCGAGGAAAGATGATGGTTGCTCAACCTTGTGAATAGACTAAAGATCACTGCATTATATTCTTAAAAAATCAATTGACGGATACAAAACAAATTGGTTCCAGCAAAGAAATAAAATTTAAACACACTAATTTCAATAGAATCCACAGACAGGTTTTTAAGGAGCTCTCTCAAATATACAAACAATTCCCAATTATTTGATATAAAGGAAGATAAGATTCACTTATACTAGTAGCCAAAAAGCTAAAATTTATAGGCATTAATGTAACAAGAAATATGCAAATGCAAAATTGGGATAAGCCGGGCTCGGTGGCTCAGCCTGTAATCCCGCGCCTTTGGGGGCAGAGGTGAGTGGATTGCCTGAGCCCGCGGGTTTGAGACCCTCCTGGGCAACTTGGCAAGACCTCATCTCTACAATAAATCAAAAATTAACCGGGTATGGTAGTGCGCCTGTAATTCCAGCTACCTGTAAGGCTGAGGCGGAAGGATCGCCAGAGCCCAGCAGGTTGAGGCTGCGGTGACTGGGAGCGTGCCACTGCACTCCAGTCTGAGTGACAGAGTGAGACTCCAGCTCAAAAAAAAAAAATTGGGATAACCTGAAATATATAAAAATAGACTTGAACAAATAGACATGCCATGTTTTTGGATAAGAAGACTTGAAATCATAAAGATGTCAAATACTCCAAAATTAAAACAATTTTAATTAAAACACTAACACATCTTTCCTGGAGCTAAGCAAGTGAATTCTAATTTTTATATTAAAAATAAACAAGAATAGCCAAGAAAGCAAGAAGAACAAGGAGGTGAGTTTGCTGTTATTTGATATTAAAATATATTACAAGCCCTCTATAGTTAAAAGAGTATGACATAACAGATTAGTGAAACAGAATAGAAAATCCAGAAATAGTCTCAAGCGTGCATGGCAAGTTAATATAGGATATAGGTGGCATCTCCAATAAGTGGGGAAAAGATAGATTTAACTGCATAGCTATTTGGATTGAATCTGGGCTGGGTATGGTGGCTCACACCTATAATCCCAGCACTTTGTGAGGCTGAGGTTGGAGAATCACTTGAGCACAGGAGTTGGAGACAAGCCTAAGCAACATAGTGAGACTTTGTCTTTCCAAATAATAAAACAAACTAGCCAGGTATGGTGGTGTGCACCTGTAGTCTGAGCTACTTGGGAGACTGAGGCAGGAGATTTGCTGGAGCCCAGAAGTCAGGGCTGTGGTGAACTGTGATCATGCCGCTGAATTCCAACGTTGGTGACAGAGTGAGGCACCAACTCGAAAAAGAAATTGAATTTGTACTTCATGCTGTATATCAAGATAAAGTCTATTTGCAACCAGTATTTAGGTTTAAAACTTAAAATCTTATATGTATTAAAAATATATGAAAATCCCTATAACCAAATTGTTCATAGTGATTATCTTTGGTAGTGATGAGAGGTATGGATAATAATTAGAGTCTTTTAATTTTTATCATGTTTCAGTTGTTTATACCAAATACATGTTCTTTCTGAAATGAGAAAAATATATAAAAATAAATAAAAACTCAAAAAAAAATGAAATTTATAGACATAGAGTAGGGAAAATAACTCAAAACATAATCCAGAAAGTGAAATGGTTGACATATAATAAAAAGTTCAAGCCAAAAAAAAGTTTAAAAATCAAAAGATAAATAACAACTTGAGAAAAATCTTATAATGCAATGACTAAAATGACTAATGTACCTAATATTACATTAAAATGGTAACTCTTTTTAAAATGTCTGATTAATGAGAAATCTTCATTCTTTGACCATAGAGAAAAAACAATTTAGTATGCCATTATCTGTCCAGTGTCTTTTTTTCTTTTTTAAAAAAATAAATGTTACATTTTATTCCATCTTCATGATTACAGACATTACAGGACAGGGTGGGTAAATGAGGTAAATAAAGCCTTTTCCCTGAGTTTAATCACAGCATTTTGCAGGTTGTTTTAATGCACTGACCTGAGCTGAAAGCTGGCAAGAGCAAATCTTTGAAATTTAGGTTCTTTCTCCACAGCTATTACAAGTATCTTAATTCCTAACCTACACTGTAAGCTCTGAAATGGTGTTCACTGCAATATTCTTGAAGCTTCCACATCTTAATCTGGCACCTCTTGCTAAGGAAGGGAACTGTTAAAAAACTGTCTTCGTCTTGGCTAATCCAGGCCACCAGCAATCTGAGCCATTAGTTACTATAGAAAAATAAAACTGCTCCCAAGCACTGATTGGAACTGCTGTGCCCAGATCCCTTTTCAGAGCATTAGTTTCTTGAGAGAAAAAAAGAGGTCCTAACCAATAGCTTTCATGAACAATGATCCCAGGATACAGGATACGTAATGTTCTTTACAGCAAAAAATCAAGAGGTTAGTAACTGATCATCCTGACTAGTTTGTCATTTGCATACAAGGTATATTTAAAGCTGATCCCAGATCAAATATTGTGGCCATAATCCCCCCAAATTGTTCAATTTTAGCACACTTGAGTTTCTGCAAGATGCCAGAGCAAGTGAGAAGTCATCTCAAAGCAGAACTTATCATCAAAATAAAAATATTTTATTTTGAAATAATTTTAGTTATAGAAATGCAAAAAATAAAAAATAAAAATAGTACAGAGAGTTCCTATATATGTTTTACCCAGTTTCCCCTAATGTTCACATCTTACATAACCACAGTACAATTATGAAAACCAAGAAATTAACCTTGGTTCAACACTATGAACTATAGATCTTAATGGACTTTACCTGGTTTTTTAACTAATACCCTCCTCTCTTCCAGGATCCATTGCAGAATCCAGTGCTACATTTAGTTGTTTTGTCTCTTTAGTCCTCTGCTCTGTGACAGTTTCTCAATCTTTTTGTCTTCATGGCCTTGTTACTTTTGAGAAGGCTTGCTCACTTATTTTGGGTTTATCAGATATTTTCTTGTGATTAGCTTGAGTAATGCACCTTTGGTGATACTACCACATAACTGAGTTTGTACACTTCTCAAAGCATTATTTCAGGAGATACTTGGTGTTGATGTCTTATAACTAATGATGCTAACCTTGATCACTTGGTTAAGGTAGTATCTGCAAGCTTTCCTTACTATTAAGTTATTAATTTTTCCCTTGTATTTAGTAATAGCTTGGGGGAGATACTTTGACACTATGCAAATATTCTGTTTCCCCTCAAACTTTTGTCCACTAATTTTATCATCCATTGGTTGATCTTGCCTGTTACAGTTATTACTGTGTGGTTTGCCAAATGTTTCAGTGTTATTTTTTAAAGGGAAACTCCAGGGCAGTGAGCTTGTTTTTGTTTTGTTTGGGCAGAAGGCAGCCATTTGATGATGTTGAATTTTTAGACCTTTCCCAACACTGAAAAATGTTTTGTTTGTTTGTTTGTTGTAAATTGATAGTTTACTGAGTGAATCAAATATTTATTTAGTTAGTTAGTGTCTCACTGTTTCTTGGGCTGGAGTGCAGTGGCACGATCAGGGCTCCCTGCAGTCTGTAACTCATGGGCTCATGCTATCCTTCTACCTCAGCCTCCCAAGTAGCTTGGCCCGTAGGCGCGTGCTACCATGCCTGGCTAACTTTTTTATTTTTTGTAGAGACATCTCAATATGTTGCCCAGGCTGGTCTCAAACTCCTGGGCTCAAGCAATCATCTCACTTCAGCCTCCCAAAATACTGGGATTGCAGGCATTTGCCACCATGTCCAGTCAAGACTTTATTTTTTAAAAGCAGAGAACACCAAAGTACTATGTGGTAACCATATTCATTGCAATAAAATAAAATAAAATAATTGGATTGTCCAAAACATTCACCTTATTACTGGAATAAAGTGAATCAATGGTTACTACTATAATTGTCAATCAGTATAAAGATTTGTGTTCAAGGTCTAGGTTTTATTTATACATACTCTTATTCATGAGTTCTCTGTGGCAATTTATTATCAGCATGGAGATTCTTGAAAGTCAAGCCCAGCTTTGTCTTGATTTCAAAGACACGGCAGGCAACCCAGAACTCTAGCTTGCAGCTTGAGTCTTAGAAATCATGTCTTCCAATGTGACACAACAAATTGTCTCTGAAAAATACAACCAGATTTTAAATCCCTTTGAAACAGTTCTGATTCCTGAGTCTCCTAGCACTGTGGTACCCTGACATGCTCAGATGCACATTTCCAAACCTACCACTGGGAACCCAAAAGGGGCCCTACTTTGAGGGTGCTTTGATGGAGGTTTTCAAGAACCACACTAACCCCCAGTAAAGGCAGCAGATGAAATTATCCAGTTTTTTTTCTGGAAAAAAAAAGAAAAGAAAGAAAGAAAGAAATGTGAAAGTGCATTGGCATATGGGAACGTGACACCAATCATATAGTTACAGAAAATAGTTCTATAAATCCCTCAGTTCAAAATTATGTTCAAAGGCGTTGAAGAACAGAAGGAGGTCATAAAAATGGTGAATACAATGAATCTACAAGAAAGAAAGCCCTTCATGTAAAGCAAATGTAAAAGTAACTATCCTGCTAAATTATTTTATTATATCAGTCTGTGTAATGTCCAGTATTTTACAGAGCTTTTTTCTGTGACATATAAGAGATCCAGAGTTCATTAAGGGCTTCAAACTCTAGCACGGAGGACTATATATGAAATACTACAGCAAGTTAGAACCAGAAGGCTTTCAGGAGGCAAATTTTATCAGTGGAAAAATGATCTTCACTGGTTTAGAGGGACCCTGAGAAAAGAGGCTGAATAAAGAGATTCTGCTGAATAAAGAGACTTGGTCATTATTTTAGTTTCATTTCATGGCTTTGCCAAAATAAGATTAATGTGTGAAAAATGCCTCCATAAGGGCAAAGCCTTTGTTTTGTTCCTGTTGTACTACATATAAATGGTATCAGCACATAGTAGTGTTCAAATAATTGTTAAACAAAAGTCATTTTCAAATCCTGTTTTGTTCTTAGACTTTTTTTTTTTTTTAGGTTAACATTTCAGCCTGCCACCCAGGCTGGAGTACAGTGGCATAATCATGGCTCACTGTAGTCTCTTTACCTCCTGGGCTCAGGCAATCATTCCACCTCAACCTCCCGAATGCTGGGACTACAGGTGCACACCACCGTGCCTGGCTAATTTTTTTTTTTTAATTTTTTGTTTAGACAAGGGCTCACTATGTTGCCCAGATGGGTCTCGAACTTCTGGACTCAAGTGATCCTCCTACCTTGGCCTACCAAAATGCTGGGATTACAGGTGTGAGCCACTGTACACAGGCTGTTCTTAAATATTTAAAAATTGCTCTAAATGTTCTCTTGTACTTAGTTTAATGTCAGCTATTTAATATAGGAGGTAAAATATTTTGCCTTGTCTTTTATCCCTTAAAATTATTGCATCAAATGTTCTGAATCTGGTCTTCGGGTTGTTTTTGACCTTAGACTGCCCTTTAACTGAAGACTCGCAGCCTAGCTCAATGACACTAGCTCCATCTTGTGTCAGAAATATGATACTACACACACTGAATATCAGCCTGCCCACAACCAGTCTCCACTGGTAAAACATTTTAAGTGCTATATATAATTAAACCATGATGCCACTGTTGGGCCACTTTATTGTGACTCACTTGCTCAGAAATAATTTTATTCCCATTTCTGCTGCTCTATATATGGTATGGGTGCAGAAACACATTTTTATACTTATAACCATAAAAGTTTTTGGAGTTAGCTATCAATATAAGACATCTACTTTGACAAAATAAATGAAATGTCTGCACATTTTGAAGCTTTTACATGAAACAGTATATTTGGATTTCCTCTGAAAACCCTACCAAAATTAAGGAGTTAGCAATTTTTAAAAAAATTCCATGAAATTGATTTGAAAGGAAGAAAATAATTTTTTTCAAAGGAATTTTTTTTAAAAACAAAGTGGTATTTGATTTCTGTTTTGTATACATGGTAGAATGCTAAGTGAGTTGGTCCTAAGCACTCTAGTTGTTCCAGAGATCAACCTGCTTGAGATAGTCTGGGAGAGGCCACTTTAACTATCTGAATGGAGAGTGACTTGTGACTCTCTTATCAGTGGTGTGCTGGAGGCGAATTGTGCTGACTTATGCCTACTCACAAGAGCTGATTGTTAAATTTTCAGGAATTTTGCAAGCCATGGCTAAGAACTAGTTTAAACTACAAACTAAACTATATAAGCATAATTAAATTATATTAAAAACAAAAGTGCTTTTTCTCAGCATCACTTATACTAAAATCAGGACAGCATAGAGAAGATTAGCATGATTCCTGCGCAAGGATGACACACAAACTCATGAAGCATTCCATATTGCTTGTAGGTTATTCTGTACAAAATGGAAAATAAATGTCTTTATTATAACAATGAAGAAAAAGAAATGTTACAAATATTCAAAATTTGCCACTTTCTAGTTACCATATTTTACTCTTATTTGTGCTCTTGAGGTTACTTATGTCTAGCGTATAAATAGTGGATATACCATATAATGGTATGCTATTGTGCATTTCTTCCAGACTCCCCTTTAATGTCAGCTATTTAATATAGAAGGTGAAATATTTTGCCTTGTCTTTTGTCCCTTAAAATTTGTAGCTGGCAGCTTGAAATTGGCCATGGTGGATGTATTTACACAGTGAAAATCAACAAATGCTCCAAATCATGACTTTTTCTCTTTGAGGAGCTAGTTGATCATGAACACACTACTGTATGCAAATAAGTTTATTTATGCCTTTTCTCTCTATTCAAAAATTTGACAACAAGGAATCATTAAACTTTAAAAATCATTTTAATTTTATTTTGCTATATTGGCTTCAGTTTTATAAATGTTTGAAAAGGTTACTTTAATAATTTAAAATAATAATTTTAATAATGTTAAAAGTAGTTTTAAAAGGTTACTTCAAAGAAATCTCAATCGATTCACTTAATTCAAAATCTCACTTAGTAGAAATAGGTTAATCAACCTTAATATTATATATGATTTTATCAGTTACTTTCTTATGTTTTTGTTTGATTTTCTAATTCCTATCTAATATCTTATTTTTTCTTATTTCTGAATTTTTTCTTTTATTTTCTTCATTAAGCTGTGAAGTTTTTATTTCCTGTCTCTTGCAACTTCATTTTCACTTCTTTCGTGTTTTCTTACATTTTTCTTTTTGGTTCTCACCTTTTGTCTCTCTAAAGAGGTCTCTCAAGCTCTTCTCCAAGTGAATGACCCAATCCTTTTCTGGCCTGCTTTCTTTCTTGCCTTTCTCTTTTTCCCTTAGCTCACCTTTCTGGCCTTACTACTCCTATGGCTGAACTGTTATCAATGTGGTTCCGTCCATGATGGCCAGAATCCCAGCTCCATCCAGATACCATCTGGAGTTGTTCAGGGCCCACCTGGTCCCTTCTGCTGCATGCCCATGTTCTTGGCAGCAGAATTATGATGTGACAGTAGCTTGTTGGATCGTTTGGTCCTCTGTGCCTGCAACCCTGTATTTCAGGACATGGGAGAGCAAGAGAAGCTCTGAGTCATGTTTGCGTCATCTATAATTTCCTTTTATTCTCATCTCAGGGACTCTAGGACTTTGGGAGTGCTTTTGAAATAAATTTGTCTTACTCCATTATCATTTGAAAAAAGAAACATTTGAGAAGGGGCTATTCATATTTAAACATCACCTCCCTTCCCCTACCTCATTTGCCCCAGTATTCCTTTCTTCTCAGACATTGTCTGCACCGACTTAACTAGGCAATGCAATCAACAGATTGCCACTGAAGGGTGCCCACCTAGTGAACTGCCTTCTTGGGCTAATGTCAATGTGACCATTCAGCGGGAACTGTTTATAGAGTAAGCCATTGCTACTACTGACAAACCCGGACTCAGTCACGAAACCCAGCTTCTACCCTACAGCAGCAGGATGCTGTTCACACTGCTTTCATCAGTGTTTATAGAGGGATGAAAAGGGCTTTTTCCATAGCGTTGACTCTTGAGGTTGGGCATGGGTGGCTCATGGCTGTCATCCCAGCACTTTGGAGGCCACACTTTGGAGGCCGAGACAGGATGATTGCTTGAGCCCAGGAGTCTGAGATCAGGCTGGGCAACATAGTGAGGCTCTCATCACTAAAAAAACAATTTTTTAAAAATTAACTGGGCGTGGTAGCTTGTGCCTGTAGTCCCAGCTACTTGGGAGGCGGAGGTGGGAGGATCACTTGAGCTGGAGGCTCAAGCTGGAGGGTGAGCTGTGATTGTGCCACTGAACATGGGATTTTTAACCATGTGCGGAGTTGGCTCCCTAACCTCTTTGTTGTTCAAGAATCAATCAACTTTTTTGTTTTTGAGTCGGGATCTCACTCTGTCGCCCAGGCAGGAGTGCAGTGGCATGCTCACGGCCACCCCAGAGCCTGTCTGCTGGCCTCCAGTTATCCTCCCGCCTCAGCCTTCTGAGTAGCCGGAAGTACAGGCACGCGCTACCATGCCAGGCTCATTTGTGGTTTATTGTAGAGACGAGTTGCCCGGGTTGGTCTCCAACCCGTGGGCTCAGGCAATCCATTCTCTTCGGCCTCTCAAAGTGCTGGGATTGTAGGCTGAGCCACCGAGCCCAGCTCAGCTGTACTTTTATCTGCAAGCAATGATGGACTGATACTCGCCCTCATCTCAACTTTTACTTCATGAGCCAATATTTGAGGTCTGTCCAGTGTTGTCTTGTTTCTAAAGTAATGAGTAAAAATGTTATAGGTAATATATTTTGTTATGAAACTGAGATTAAGACATCCTTAATAATCAACTTTTCAAGCCAAAATGATATAAATAGTTTAACCCCAAAGAGTAAATTGTTTATAAATGACTTATATGGGCCCAGCGCAGTGGCTCAAGCCTGTAATCCCAGCACTGGAGGCCCAGGTGAGACCTGCCTGGACAATATGGTGAGACCTCATCTCTACAATAAAGCAAAAATTAGCTGGGCGTGGTAGCGCACGCCTGTAGTTCCAGCTACTTGTAAGGCTGCAGCGGAAGGATCGCCGGAGCCCAGCAGTTCGAGGCTGAGGTGGCCAGGAGCGGCCACTGAACTCCAGTCTGGGCAACAGAGTGAGACTCCAACTCAAAATAAAAAAAAAAATAGCTTATATGTGTGAAACAGGATTTCTGTTATCATTTGTTGTGGGTTTTTTTGACTCTGTTGTCTAGACTGGAGTGCAATGGCACAATCACGGCTCACAGCAGCCTTGAACTCCTGGGCTCAGCCCGTCCTCCCACCTTAGCCTCCCAAGTAGCTGGGACTACAGTCATGTGCCATTACACCCAGCTATATTTTTAATTTTTTTGTAGAGATCGGGTCTCACGATGTTGCCCAGCCTAGTCTTGAACTCCTGGGTTCAAGCGGTCCTCCTACCTCGGGATCCCAAAGTGCTGGGATTATAGACATGAGCCACCACTCCTGGCCTTTACATGGCTTTTGATTGCTGAGAATAAAGCGTATTTATCTTTCTTTTTTAAATAAAAGCTTTTTATTTAAAGAATGTCAAACTTATAAATCGTAAGCGTGAACACTGAACTCTGCATGCTTCTCCCTAGATTCACCAGTCATTAACAATTTGCCACATTTGCCTTGTGCTTACCCTCCTGCTCTATCTCTGTACACACAGATACACATTTATATTTATACATTTTATTATTATCATCATTATCACTATTTTGCCTGGACTGTTTGCAAATGAGTTATAAACGTAACCTTTCCCTGAAATGCTCCAGTGTGAATCTTTTTTTTTTTTTTTAAGAGACAGGGGTCTTGCTGTGTCGCCCACGTGGGACTCAAAATCCTGGGCTTAAGTGATCTCTTGTTTCAACTTCCCAAGTAGCTGTGACTACCGACACTTGCTGCCATGCCTGGCTCAGTGTGGGTCTTTTAAGAACACAGACATTCTCTTACATAAGCCACAGGTTTGCTGTTTGAGTGTGTTATTAAAAACAATCTTAGAGTCAGAGTACTGGGGTTAAGATACCATTTGACTCATTCACCTGTACCTTACACGTGAATTTCTAAGCAGTACAAATTTGTTATTTTCCAGGAGTGATAGACATAAATTCTTACAGGTCCCAGCCTATAATATAAATGTTTGAATCAGATAGAGTATAGAACAGTACTCATGACATTATGCCCTGCCTTAACAAATAAACAAATTCTGGATTAAACAAAACAAAAAAACTTGCCCCTCGGGTCATCGGTTTGTGACCCACACACAGGTCTAGCCTCAAAACTCCCATGGGGTTTAAGTCTAGCTCACTGCTTGGCTGAGACTGATGAGAGGGAGCAGCTGCAGTGGCTAATACCATGGCTTCAAGACTGTGTTTGAATCCCATTTCCATCACTTACTAGAGGTATGATCTTGGAAGAATTGCCTAATCTCTCTGTGGTTCAGTTTTCCTCATCTGTAACATAATACTACCTACCTTACAGAGTTGTTATGAGGAGTAATTGAATAAGAATATTTAAAGCACTTTCAAATAGAGCCTGGCACACATAGTGAAATGCTGTAGAACTGTATTCTAATAATACTACCCTGACGGCCAGGAGATACTTTTTTCTCACATCCATACAGATCATGATCATGGTAGGAGAGGATGAGAGAGATTTGTGTGCACCATTCCTCCTAGAAGTCTTAGAGGAGAAGTCCATTCCAAAGCCAGGAAGCTTACCAGTCTACTTTCCCCCATTGTGAGCAACTTTGTTTCTGTTCTTCTCTACATTTTCTGCTCATCCTTCTTGTCAGCCTTTCCTCAGCTCTTATGGAGACTTCCTTAGTCCTGAGAAAGTCATTGCTTGAGCATATTGGCTAGATGTGATCCCAGGTGAGTTATGTAATGTCTTTGGACTTTAGTGTTCTCATCTGGAAAATGGGGATAATAGCAGTACCTATCTCACAGATTGTGAGGATTCATTGAATTAATATATGCACTGTGCAGAAAGGTGACTGGCATATTGTAAGTGTATATAACTATTACTGTTGTGTAACTTAGCAATTGGTATGATGTGCATTCTCTTTAATAGCCTATTCCCCAATGGCTTATTCTGTATTTATTATCTACGTTTTCTTTCTTTTTTTGTGAGCCAAGGTCTCAGTCTGTTGCCCAGGCTGGAGTGCAGTGGCACAATCATGGCTCACTGCAGCCTTGACCTCCTGGGCTCGGTTGATCCTCCCATCTCAGCCTTCCAAGTAGCTAGGACTAGACATGCACCACCATGCCTGGCTAGTTTTTTTATTTTTTGTAGAGATGAGGTTTGGCTGTATTGCCTAGGCTGGTCTCAAACTCCTGGGCTCAAGCAGTCCTCCCACTTCTGCCTGCCAAAGTGCTGGGATTGCAGGCATGAGCCACCGCACCTGGCCATCTTTTTAAAAATCATTACTTTTCTTTACCCCCATGCCATCTAGCGCTGACTAAATTTTCTTACCACAAGTACTCTTTGGGATTTTTTCCTTCCTGTCTCCTCTGCAGTGTGCTCTTATTAAGGTCATCAGTGACGGTTTTTGTCCGCATCTAAGATTCTGCTTATTCTCTCAACCATAGGGATTATCTTGCAATCAGGGGTATGGGGCAGGGAGCAGTAAGGGGGTTATGGGAGCAAGAGGGGGGTGGAGATACGGGAGAAAATGAAGGGCGAGAGGGAGACTAAGTAGCAGAGAGTTGGTGATGACAGGATTCTGCAGAGGCAAGGATGGATGAGTGGGAAATGAAGTTGGCAGTGACAAGGTAAGTGATTTAGAAGAAGTATTGTGATCAGCAGAAGGGAGCAGGGAAGTCGAATGGCTGGAGGTGGTGAAGAGCCTGTCGGTCTTTTTCAAGATATGGAGAATATCTGGATATTTGAAGGCGGAGAGGAAGCAGCTCATAAAGAAAAGAATGAAGATGCTGAGAGGGAGGCAAGAGTGTCAACAGCGAGAGTCAAGCTTGGAACTAAGAAAAACTGAGGGCTTTGCTTTATTGAAGGAGAGCACTTTTGATTTCTCCAAGGCTGAAAGCACAAGGAAAGAGGTAGAGTACTTATGTCGAAAGTGATCCCAAGTCAACGACCATGAAGGTGTCGTGAGGAGTCATCACAGCCCCAGTGACAGTGCAGCTGGCCTCTGCTCTGTGAAGCAGGAGATAAGGACTTCGCTGGGATGGAGGGCATCAGTGTGGTGGAGTGGGAGGCAAGAGGTGACCTGGAATGGCTGCTGTGAGGGGTTTGCTGCGGATCCAGAGGAGACGAGTGAGAGGCTTGCTAGGCAACACCCAGAACGCACCGGATGGAGGATGGCATGCATCTTTGTCGTGAGACGGGGGCCCTCCTGAAAATGCAGGGACAAAAGGGAAAATGAGTTACTTCCTGCTTCTTTGTGCTACTCTTTTCACTCTGGCGGACTACATGCTCAAACTTGTGGCAGAATCCTATCAGGATAGTGATCTTGTAAGCCAATCAGCAAATAGGACATACAGATGAAAGAATTATGTAAAACCAATCAGTGTGTGACAAGTAATGCTAACAGCTGCCTCTAGCTACAAAATATCCAATCAAATGGATAATGCCAAATTGCTGCTTTGTATGGGAGGAAAAGAAACTAAAATGTATATAAGGCATTGCCTGGCTGCGTTTGGGACTCAGCCTTTAGATGAGAGTCCACTGAGCCCATGCAGACAGGAATAAATGCTGTTTCCTGGCAAAGTAGCCTCGGACCTCTACAGTAGGCCCTGGTGTTTTCTGTTAATTGTTTTCTTTCAGTTGTGCTTGCAGGAACAAAGACAGAGAAAATTAGAGATGTTCAGGGTTATGGATTAACAGAGGAAGCAGGATGGAATGGAAAGGGGACCAGGGTTCAGGATAGTGCTGGTGACAGTTTTGAATGGCTGACTATAGAGTATTGAGCCGCCATGTGTAGATTAATCAACTGCTAAACCCAGCTCCATGAGAGAAACTAGCAGAGGAACCACACAGCCAGCCCACAGATTTGTGAGAAACAATAAATTATTGTTACACCGTGATGTTTTGGTCCCCTTGTTATGCAGCAATATGTGCCTAGTGTTAACTATGCGCGACAGGAAGCCTGAGCGGTGGAGGGCTGATGCAAAAGCAGAGGTCAGTCTCTTGGGGGAACCAGGCAGGGTGGAGCAGAATGGAGAGGGACTCTAGAGGGCCACATGGAAACTATCCAGCACATCAGGTGAGGTGCAGGGCTTAGAAGGTGCGAGCAAGGACGAGGCTGGCCATCTCGGGTTATCTGTGCCTGGAAAGGCAAGTTGTGATGGCAGGCGGCGAGGCCGACTGTTTCCTCCTTTCCACGCACTCTCAGCAGTGGGCCTTGCCTTGAACGGCTGAGAGGAAAGAGACGTCTTTGTGTGCAAGTCCTTCATCATCCCATCTCCAAAGCGCAAGCTGGGGATGAAGTTGGCGTTGCATGGTAAGACTTGAGGCAGTAGGTAAGGCACCTTTCTTTACTTTTCTAAATCCAGCCAAATCTCACCCCTACTTGTCAAGACAAATCAAAAGCTGAATATGAGTAGTTGCTGTGGCTCCTTCTTTTCCTGTCTTGTATTGTACAGTAAGTCCTCATGTAACGTCGTTGATAGGTTCTTAGAAACTGATTTGAAATGATGTGTAACGAAACTAGTTTTTTTAATCCACATTGTAACAAGGCTGGGTGTGGTCATTCACACCTGTAATCCCAGCACTTTGGGAGGCGGAGACGAGAGAATTGCCGGAGCCCAGAGGCTTGAGACTAGCCCGGGCAACTAGGCAAGATGTTGTCTACAATTAATCAAAAACGTTAGCCGAGCTGGGTGGCGTGCACCAGTGGTTCCAGCTACTTGGAAAACTGAGGTAGAAGGATTGCCTGAGGTGGTAGCCATGAGCATGCCACTGCACTCCAGCCTGGGTGACGGAGTGAGACTCTGACTCAAAAAAAAAAAAAAGTTATGACAAAACAACATTATTCAAGAACTTGCTGCACATTGTTTCACTTAAAGTTGCATTTTCCAAGAACTTATTGATGACGTAAGTGAGACCTTACTTAAGGCACTAGGGCCCTAAGGCTAGTGTAGTGTTTAGGAGGAAGGGAGAGAGGAATACCATTGTACTGATGAGCTGTCTAAGCCCGAGGCAGGGACAGCATCCATGTCCTCCTGCAAGCTGAGCCACAGAGAGCCTTAGCACAGCTTCCAAGGCCTCAGAGCTCAAATAAAGAGATTAACTTTCCACAGCAAGATGGAACCTCATCCAGAGTGGTAGGGGTTAAGAGAAAAAGACAGACGAGCTGGGGACCCCACTGTAGGGTGAGTTCTTGAGGAAGTCATGGTATTATTTTTCTTTAGGCTGCTGCAGGCTTATTAGCAAAAGAATCTTTGCCTTTTTCCTTTATATCAGTCAGGCCTTTGTGATTCAGGAAGAGAGAAAAAGAAGTTACTTTGATGACTAGAAGACATCACAAAGGCTTTGTTTTCTGTGGTCTACCTAGGCAAAACTGAAAAATCTAGCTAGATTAGTTTAGAAGGGAAGATGGTAGTGATAGATTCTCCAAAGGAATGTGGAAAGAGGAAGAGAGTGAAATTTCCTAAAACTGCCGGGAAAAACCTCCATCCTCTCACAGGCAGCAACTTGCAGGTGGTAAGACCTAGGATAGGGGTGGCTGTTTGAACACTGAGCTCTGAGTGTCTGGCCCAGGTCTTCCCACCCTCTCAGGAAGCGCACTCCCTTAGTAAACAATGCCCTCAGCAGCCTTCTTTGCACTGGCACTAGCATTGAAACATGCTCACATCTTTCTGGTCTTATATATACATATATTTAAAATATATATTATAATATATAAAAATATTATATTAAATATATATATTTCTTGACGTAATTCCCCCCCCAAGACACCCCTTCCCTCCCCTTCATATCTTTATTTTTCCTCTTTTTGGAGATCATGTCTTGCTACAGACTCCAACTTCTAGACTCAAGCAATCCTCTCACCTCAGTAGTCCTTCCCAAGAAGCTGGGAATACAGGTGCACGCCACCATGCCTGACTTACCCCCTTCACTTCTTAACCCACTGCAATCTTATGTCTCTTCCATGTTCAGCTGAGACTCCTCTGTCAGAATCATAGCTGATCTCCTTGTTTACTAACTCCAGTGGGTATTTCTGAGAATTTTATCATCCTTGACCTCTCAGCAGCATTTGACACCAAAGATGACTTTCATTATTTTTCTTTTTCTCCTATGACACCACCCTATCTTGGATTTTCACTTGCTTCTTTCTCTGGCTCCTCTTTTCTGTCTGTCATTCAGTTCTTCTTCTTTGGATTTTCCCTTGAATGTGGGCACTCCGCGGAGTTCTTCACTCTTTCCCAGCCAATACACTCTTCTTAAAGGAGCTCTTCGCTCTTCTCTTCCTGTGGCTACATTATCAGATCTGTGTCTCCAGCCCAGATCTTTCTCCTGCACTTCACCCAACTGCAATATTAAGTCTGCAGTTTTACTTCACCCAACTTGTAAGCTAATAAGTTAGCCTGTTACTGATTCATGGATGTTGACAGAAGACATGAGACTCCTAGGTCAATGGCAAAGGACTTCATTATTTTCTGCATAGCAGGTAGCATGAGCGACAGCTTGTGGGTGACAGTTACTCTGGCCCTCACGTTTTCATGGCGGTGGACCCAGATGGATGCCTGCACAGGTAATGGGTGCCATTACAGAAAAGGAACACTGAGCTTGGGGAATCTACTGCTTTTATAGTGAGAATAAGCAAGCCTGCTCTTTTTCCTGGAGGGAGACATCGCCACATCCTTTGAGGTTGCTCACTGCCATGTAATTCTGAAAAATGGTCAGAGCCTTGCATTTGTGGCATAACCAGTGAGAATATACATGTTGGACATCAGCATGCCAAAACTGAACTCTTCATCTCCCTATTCCCTAAACTTGTTTTTCCTTCCTTTGTCAGAATTCAGTGATTGGTAACCACTGTTGGTATTGGCAACTCATTACTGATGGATAACTCATCTTTAACTCTTTTCTGTTCCTCCCTCCCTCATGAGCCACCGAACCCGGCTTCATTTTCTTTTTAACACAATTGGTAACAAACTATAAATATTTTTTGCAACCTTTTTTTAAAACCAAAATAATATATCTTGGACATCATTTCAGATCTGAATATAAAGAATGTCATTCTGCCGGGCTCGGTGGCTCAGCCTGTAATCCCGTGCCTTGGGAGGCTGAGGTGAGTGGATTGCCTGAGCCCGCGGGTTCGAGACCCACCTGGGCAACTTGGCGAAACCTCATCTCTACAATAAATCCAAAATTTAGCCGGGTGTGGTAGTGTGTGACTGTAGTTCCAGCTACTTGGAAGGCTGAGGCGGAAGGATCGCCAGAGCCCAGCAGGTCGAGGCTGTGGTGGCCAGGAGCGGCCACTGCACTCCAGTCTGGGCGACGGAGTGAGACTCCAACTTAAAAAAACAAACAAACAAAGAATGTCATTCTTTCTTTTTTTGAGTTGGGGTCTCACTCTGTCACCCAGGCTGGAGTGCAGTAGTATGATCACATCTCAGCCTAGCCTCAACCTCTTGGGCTCAAGCGATCCTCCTGCCCCAGCCTCCTGGGATTACAGGCACATGCCACCATACCTGGCTAATTTTTTGATTTTCTGTTCTTGCTATATTGCCTAGGCTGGAAGAAGAATGTCATTCTTGTTTTCAGAATGCGATTTCATTGCATAGATAAGCCATAACTTATTTCATTCCTGTCCTATTGTTGGGCATTTGGTTTGTTTTTAATCTGTTATTATTACAAATAATGCCGTACTGAATAACTCTGAACATATATCATTTTCTGCGTACATGACTATGAGGCCATCACTTAAGTCTGATCATGTCACAACCTTACTTAAAGCCCTTCAATGTCACCCTGTAACTTATAAATATTTTTAAGGTCCCATGTCTTTTGGCAACTTCACAAGACTCTAGCTTGCTTTCTTGCTCTTTTCTCCCTTATACCTTAGGATCCAGCCACACTGAACTCCTTTTGATTCCTTGACTGTCCCATGATCTCACTCGCTTTATGGCCTTCGCCTAAGCTGTTTGCTTTGCTTGGAGCACTTCTCTTTCTATTTAAAAGTTAATTCTGATGGAAATTTGCCTGGCCCTATGATCTTAGCCTAGATTAAGTCTTCTTCGCCACTGGTCTATGACTCCCTTGACCAGATTCTGCTCCCCTCCCCCATTTATCTGCTTGGTAAGAGTACTTGTTTATCATTCTCTGCTAGAATATAAACTCTATGAGCACAAGAACAATTTGTGTCTATTCATTAGCCGCTAACATTCACTGGCACCTAGTAGGCACTTCTTTGACTTGTTGAACGAATGGGATCTTGGGCCACTAAAAATGTATTTTAACTCTAGTGCTGCCCCCTCTAGCTCTGTCACCTTGGGCAAGTAATTTATCGCTTCTCAGTTTCCATTTATTTACCTGTGATTTCAAATAATAAGACCTAAGTATCTAGGTCAGGACTGTTGTGAAGATAAGGTAAGATGGTATATGTGAAGGTACTTTCCAGATATTATGCAAATAAGAAGTATTAAGGAAATGCAGGCATGGACGCCGGTGTTGTAATCTCATATACAGTCCTTAGGAAACCTGAATATAAAATGGCTACCTTGGTCCAGTATTAACATTAGAGAGAAACCACAATCCAACATCCCAAAAAACATAAACAGACTACTATTTAAATGTTGTTTAAAGTTTGTCAGAGAGAGCCGCTCGGCGGCTTAGCCTGTAATCCCGCGCTTTGGGAGGCTGAGGTGAGTGGATTGCCTGAGCCCGTGGGTTCGAGACCCGCCTGGGCAACTTGGCAAGCCCTCATCTCTACAATAAATCAAAAAATTAGCTGGGCGTGGTAGTGCGCGCCTGTAGTTCCAGCTACTTGGAAGGCTGAGGTGGAAGGATCGCTGGAGCCG
>NW_007252896.1:553109-592458 GCF_000164805.1 Carlito syrichta | reverse complement strand
TTTTTGATTTATTGTAGAGATGAGGTCTTGCTAAGTTGCCCAGGCAGGTCTCGAACCTGCAGGCTCAGGCAATCCACTCATCTCAGCCTCCCAAAGGCGCAGGATTACAGGCTGAGCCACCAAGCTGGGCTTAGAGGCCATACTTTTAAGTACTCTGTTGCTAATGTAAACTTCACCACAAAACTCTGGGATAGAGATCATCATCCCCATTGTACAGATGTGGAAACTGAGGCTTAAGAGTTAAGTAACAGGCTGGGCTTAGTGACTCAGCCTGTAATCCCAGCACTTTGGGAGGCTGAGACAGATGGATTGCTTGAGCCCACGGGTTTGAGACCCGCCTGGGCAACTTGGTGAGACCCCATCTCTACAATAAATCCAAAATTAGCCAGGCAAGGTAGCGCGTGCCTGTAGTTCCGGTTACTTGTAAGGCTGAGGTGGAAGGATCACCAGAGCCCAGCAGGTCGAGGCTGCAGTGGCCGGGAGCGTGCCACTGCACTCCAGTCTGGGCAACATAGCGAGATGCCAACTCAAAAAAAAAAAAAAAAAAAAAGAGTTAAGTAACATTTAAAATCAGCTGGTAAGCGGCTGACATTTTTTTTCCCTACTCCCTCTTCTCCCCTTTCTATTCCTTTTCTAGAACTTTTTGACTTCGGCCCAGGAAGAGTTTGCATTTGCCAGGAAATGGAAACATTTCTTTCATCTGTTTTTGTTTCTCTTATGGCTTTTTGTTTCCCCAGAAAGTATCTTTTATAGTCATGAGGCAATATCTGAATGATTTGTTTTGTTATGTTACATGTGCTATGAAACAATTTAGGAAAGCATAGCATTTGCTTTTTCAGAGCTTATATTCTAAAACTGTTGAAAATTATTTTTTTGCAGGGAGATTGGAACAATTATCAGGTCATTAGGATGCTGCCCTAGTGAAGGAGAGCTACATGATCTGATTGCAGAGGTAAGAACTTAGGGCTAAGGAAGTTTCATTCAGCAGACTGTTTGACAACTACTCCTTGTAGTTAAAAACAATCCTTACCTGAAACTAAAAATGTCACAAACTACTGAATGTGCTCAGTGAAAATATTAGGGCAGCTACGAACATTAGCCAGCCAATGGGATCTGAAAGAAGATCAAATCTTGAAGAACTGACTATGAACAAGTATCACAATTGGTCAAATAAAGAGGCAGTTTAGAAGTTATCTTCCCTTTACAATTAGTTGAAGAAAGGTCAGTGGACACAAAGGACTGACCATATTCAGAAACACCGTTTATTGATAGATGGAAGGAGTACAGTAAGTAATGTTGGCTCAAAGGGGACGGAAGCAGAAATAGACTGTAAGGAATTTGTATTTATTTGTGGAAATAAAACTAATTTTTAGAACAAGTAGTAAACAGAATAAAATAATAAGAGCTAGCTTTACATTGACCAGATAGTCTAAGAATTTTTTACATGATTATTTATAATACATAATTCTGTCCCTGGAGAGAACTATCCCATAAGGCAGTGGGTGAGCAGTCTAAGATGAGGGAGCTTCATGCTCTGTTTGGCTTTCCAGAAAGGTCTCTGATCTAATTTCAAATGCAGTAGAGACCTTGAGGGGAAAAGCTACCTGGGCCACCACCAGGAGAATATTTTCAGAATTCTTATTTAAGCACATAGGTTTTGGTGGAGGCCAGGGGTTAACAAAGAGGGTAAGGAGAAAGGCAAGGATTTTATTTATCTCCTCCTTCCTTGCACCATCACAGTACTTGCTGGTTCACTGTTAAGTTGAAGAGAAGGAATTGTGACCTTGGGCAAGTCACTTAAGCTCTGTTCAGAATCAGTTTGTCTACAATAATAACTACTTCAAAGTTTGCTTCAAAGATCAATGAAAGAATGTATAAGAATACAAGTTTTGAATCCTAAAGCACTACATAAAATTAAGGAATGGAAGTTTAGAAAAATGACTCAATTGCCCACATATTAGCACCTTGGTGACTGAAAAGCAGTATCATTTTTTTTTTTTTTTTTGAGTTGGAGTCTCACTCTGTTGCCCAGGCTGGAGTGCAGTGGCACGCTCACGGCTACCCCATTGTCAACCTGCTGGGCTCCGGCGATCCTTCCACCTCAGCCTTCCAAGTAGTTGGAACTACAAGTGCGTGCTACCACGCCCAGCTCATTTTTTATTATACTGTGGAAGCGAGGTCTCGCCAAGTTTCCCGGGCTGATCTTGAACCTGCAGGATCAGGCAATCCACTCACCTCAGCCTCCTAAAGTGCTGGGATTACAGGCTAAGCCACCAAGCCCAGCCAACAGTATCCTTTAAAAAAAAACATTTAAAAATACCCAGTTAATGAATCTAAGTTTTTACATTTTACATTGCTTTTACATTTTGGGTTCAATAAAGCTATTTTTCCAAAGAGTGCGGGGAAAGCTTCTTTTTCCTGAATTGGTAGTCAGATAAAAAAAAAAAAAAAAGATGCTGCCAATCACTACCTTAAAGTGTTTTTGTCTACAAAGCTAGAATTGGTTAGGAACTGGAGGAAAATTTACAGTGAAATCATAATTATTGCATGTTCAGTAGAGTATGTGGAGTGGTAATGAAAAATGCCTCTGAAGGTCAGACAAGGAGAATATTTAGAGCCTAGTCTCTTTGTGGGTTTTTTGGTGTATTTTAATCTGTATCAGGGGTCAGCAATGATCCCTAGCCAAATTCAGCCCACCACCTGTGCTTGTAAATAAGATTTTATTGGAACAGAACTAAACTCACTTATTTACATATTATCTGTGACTGTTTTCTCTCTACAAGGACAGAATTGAGTACTTGCAACAGAAACTATATGATTTGCAAAAATTAAAAATATTTACTGTCTGGTCTTTTACAGAAAAAAATGTGATCTTTGGGTTTCTATGCCAGAGTAGAACAAATACCATATCTAGTATCAAAAGATCTGGGTTCAAACCCTGCAGCTACCAATTACAGCTACGTGGCCATCAATGAGCTGCTTAATCCTTCAAAGCCTGGTTCTGTATCTGCAAAAGGAGTCTAATAATATCAAAATGTTTTTATGAGGATTAAATTTAATAACCGTGAGGAATCAACTGTTACTTGGTGGACACTCAGTACATATTTGGGTTTGCTTGCTCTGCAGGTGCGTTGCTACCAAAATATCTCTACTGGTTTGGGCACTTGGCCACAGTGGATCTTAGGTCGCAAAGTTTTATTTTATTTTTATCCTTTTATTAGACACATTGATATAACCTTTGAAAATTACAGACATTTAAAACAGTTATGGACCAATGGGCATCACTGAGCTATTAAGCTCTGTGAATGTTTTTTGTATTCGTATACCAACACAATTTATTCTAATTCAATTCTAGCGATATCCTTAAACAGCTTTGGGTATGACTACCCTCTTTGAACTTTCCCAAATAAATGGAGGGGGGAGGGAACCTCACATATTTGTATTTATCAAGTTTGCATTGATAAATACAAATATTTGCATTGATAAATACAAGTATGTTTTTTTACATATGTAAATACATTTAACATTTACTATATTTAAATACATTTTAAAAACCAAAGCTTCATAACTATGCATATAGGAGTAAATATAATATTGCTAAATATTCTTTAATAATTTCAAGCTCTTCAAATGTATGTGTGTATATACTTTAAAATTGTTCTATCAAAAATTGAAACTTGTGTGTATTTCTGTACTTATCATCTTCTTGAATGTTAGTGTAGATACACTCTTTTCTCTTTAATTTTTATAACTTTCAGTCCTTTGCTTCCTGAGGACCAATTCCAAATCTAATCTTTCTCTTGAGATAGATTATTTTTAAAATTATTCAATATTGATCCATCTACTTAATATTCTATAATTAACAACTTGCTCCAAATAATCTCTGCCTGTTTGGAATATCACAAAAACTGGCAACTAGGAGAAGGGTTAGTGAAAATTTGACTGATATGTAGGCTATCAAATAATTTATTCTTTAATATTAAGTTTGAGTCATTTAGAATCTTTAGTGTGTGGGAAGTGGGAGGAGATAAGAACGTTTTGATCCAAGTGGAAAAAAATCTTTAGAGGTCTACGTCATTTGAAGTTGAAAACCTAAGTGGAATTACAGAGAATTCAAGCTAATCACAAAAGAGAACTAAAAGATGTTTAAAAATAAGACCTGTGTTGGTAAAATTGTAATTCAGGCTTAGGAGCTAAGCAAGGATTATGACTTTTTATTGGGGTGACCATTCTCAGCCTCCATTCCCCATCCATGCCCCTTTTTGGTTGCAGATGTTAAACAGGATCCTTACTGGCTACCCGTCTGTTTTGCCTCTATACATTCTGTGTTCTGATGGCTCCCTTTGGCTCACTCTTCAACCTTACTCGTTGTTATATGAGAACGCTTTGCTTCTATGGTTAAACAACTCCGCCTGGTCTGTTACCTGGGTTGGGGGGATCTTGGCTGGTTAGTCATTTTATGGATTTAACAAACGTTGGTCTGTGTTTACCTAATTTAGTCAACCCTGGGCTACAGAGGATGCCATCACAGAACTTAGTGATGCTAGTGCCTTTCTCACCAGCATATGCCTGATGCCCTTGGTGGGCAGTATGTCATCGAGCCCTCCCATGGGACATAATTCTCTGGTGGGTTTTCTGACTCATAATAAATCCATTTTACCCTGCCCACTTCTATCAGCTCAGTTTTTCTACTTCACTCAGTGTTGGGTATCACTTTTTCCAGGTCTCTAAAAGTCACCCTAGCAGCAAGTTTGCCCCATCTCCTAGGGTTCTTGGCCGAGTGTGAGGTCTTAAGTTTTGAGAAACTGCCTGAAGTCAATGAATTCTTTTTTTTTTTTTTTTGAGTTGGAGTCTCACTCCATCACCCAGACTGGTGTGCAGTGGCATGCTCCCGGCCACCACAGCCTCGACCTCCCGGGCTCTGGCGATCCTTCCACCTCAGCCTTCCAAGTAGTTGGAACTATAGGCACGCGCTACCATGCCCGGCTAATTTTTGATTTATTGTCAAGATGAGGTCTTGCCAAGTTGCCCGGGCGGGTCGTCAATGTTCTTTATTATCCAGTTGTATATTCCAGCCCTCTTGGTCAGGCACTCTCATCCAATCTCAGGAATACTCCCTAACTCCTTTTAGTTCATGCTAGCTAATCCTCTGCTATTTGAGTGTGTAGTCTCTTTCCTCCGTTATCAGGCCCTGCACTTCCCCAGCCAGGTTATGCTGGGATATAACCTTCTATATTGACTGGGAGCAGCCCATGAGAATTATGGTCTTGGCTCAAACATGATGGCTGGGGACATGATCCAATTATGTTTCCTGCAATTAGAGATTTAAAAGTTGCATTTTCTTGGCTGTCATAGTTGTCATCTGGAAGAGCTGTAAGTGAACCGAGTGTTGAATGTCCAACAGAATGACCAAAAGGAGTTGGCTGCTCAATATATTTGATTTCTAAGCTCACCATAGCCTTTCCCTAGCTTTCAGGATTGGATAAAAGCAGAAAACTTCTTAGGAGTAAAATGAAGGTCCTCTCAGATTCAAAGAGGGGAACATGGAAAAGTGAGCAGAAACTTTACTAGCACATGGTAGATAAGATCTTGGCCAGGCTTCTTCTAGAATTCTATTCTTGGACAAAAAGAGGATGCCATGGTAGGGAGAACATGGTAATGACCGTCCTCAGAATATCTGTCTCTTAGTCGACTAAGCCAACTTCAACATGGGACACTTGATCTCTACAGCTGGTACAGAGTTATCATTCTGGGGTCTTGATGATATTCCTGGAAATTGCTGTTTTCTTTCTATTCTGAGTAGAATTTCTCTATATCTTGAGTTCTTCTCTTTATAGTTCCTTTAGCATTTTGGACATTCTTCAATAACTTCTTGGAAAAGAACGCCTTGGAGGTAAAATTTTTGAGACTTTGTATGTTTGAAAGTGCTTGTACTAGTCATTGTTTGGGTATATTCAGTGTACTCTTCTGTGTTCGTTGGATTTGGATTTTATTAAGTACTCCATTAAGCGTTTTGAAGGTACTCCTTGTTGTCTCCATGTTCCTGGTGATACCATTGAGAGACTGCAAATACATTCTGATTCACAATCCTTTATCTGTAACCTTTAAAAAAAAATAATTTCTTTCCTAGAAGCCTGAATCGTCTTTTTTCTCCAGTGTTTGCGATGTCTATCTTTTTTTCTATCTGATAGATTTCTTGAACTTTCTCTTCTGACATTTTTATTCAGTTTCTCATTTCTGCTGTGTTTTTATTTTCTAGTAGCTTGGTTTTGTTCTTTTAATGTTCCTTTCTAAACAGCATCCTGTTTCTGTTTCATATCTCTGAAGACATTAGTGGTACTTTATTTGAAATTTTCTTCTTTGAATAATCTGTTTTCTCCAAGTTGACATCTGTGTTTATTTTGCTTTTTTTGTTAGTAGCTTTCCTGAGCATCTGATAGACCTTGGCTGTTGGCTGATAGCACATGCATGGAGCTTGTCATCTTTAAACTTCATCATTGAGTAATATGGGTATCACTAACATTGGATTTTCTCTTCTGCAGATTTGGTTCCCCAAAATAGTCTTCTTAGGCTTTTTCTAGAGACAGAAGCATCTAACTGCCAGTTCAGACACCTTCTGTTGTACGCTTTTTAGAAGATAAATCTCTAGACTCCTGCTGGGATAGAGAGAGGCAGTCACCCAATGAGCAAAACTGAGAAGGGATTCACAGCTTTTCAAGCATACTAAAGGGTAAACCCTAGTGCTCCTAATTTTAATTTTCCCTCACCCCTAGTTCAGAAGTAACCAATGCTTTCTGAGGATTCTTTACTCACTACTGTCTTGGGGTTCAGTTTTCTGGGTCTCCTGGCTCATTGCCACTCATTCATCTGCTTCCCAGCTTCCAACATTTTATTCCCATTTGTATCCCTTCCTATTCTCCCCAAGTAGGTTTATGATCTTTTTCTAAAAAAATTTATTTACTGCAATTTTGATGAGGGTTGAGAGAGAGTAAAGTTAGATGCATATGTGCAGTTTGCTTTCTTAACCCAGGAATTCCAATGATATTTGATTAATTAATGAGAAAATAACATCAATACGCCAGAGAAAATTACTATAAATTTAAATGAGATATTATAATACTTTTTTGAAAGAGAATGTTGCTAAATTTTGGAACTAAAGCACTGGACAATTGTAGCATGTAATATGTAATACAAAATTTGTTTTTTAAATTGAGACAGGGTCTTGCTATGTTGCCCAGTGATTCTCCTGCCTCATCCTCCCAAGTAGCTGAGGTTACAGACATGCATCACCATTAAACTTTGGATTGTATTACGTATGCATGCTTAAATATTAAGACTAGGCATTGAATACGTAACTTCCAAATTGATATAGGGGATAAAGAATTAAAGGACATTTAGTCAATCCAAAAAGGGTAGAAAAGAAGTATAGAAAAATCAGAGTATATAGAAAATACAAGATAATGGTACTAATAATCATAATAAATACAACTGGACTAAATTCACCAGTTAAAAGATATTTTGAAATTGGACTTCTGAAAATTCAGTGCTATAATGTATCAACAGATTCTGCCATCTCTACCTGGTAGTTCTAAATCTGATTCCTCACCATTTCCACAGATATGAACAACTCTATTGGACGTTGATTTGTAGGTTTCTTCATTTAGCTAAATGAGTAGGGACTGACTCCAAGCCATTGTCATTTTTTTCATGACCTACTACAGTGGCCTTCACATTACTCTCCCTGCTCCTACTCTTGGTCCCCTATAGTCTACCCTTCACACAGTTGAGTGGGATCCCTTTAAAAAGGTTAGAGCATGTCACTTCACTGCTTGGAACCCTACTTCCGAGGTTTCCAACTCAGGAAAAAAAGTCTAAAGTACTTTTACTTACCAGGGCTCACAAACCCCTAATTGATTAGACCTGTCATTGCCTACTATTGTCCTTCTTGTTCACATGCTGGCTTCCTTGCTGTTTCTAGAATATGTTGAACAAACTCATATTCAAAGCCTTTATTCTTGCTCCTACCTCTACTTTGGGAATCTCCTCCTCCACAAATCTACATTACTTAAAGACCTCATATGTCAAATCTGGGCCAGACTGAGCCCTTATATGACAGGAGAGGATCTCAAAAACAGTGTTGGCATCCCGAATTTCTCTGTGTTTCACCTGTGTCTTGGGATTACCTGTATCCTTGAAATTATTAATAAAGTTTAATACTGGGTAAGAGCTCAGATTCTGGTGAATCTCATTTGGCCACCAAACCCTTTGTGTTATTTTAGTAGTATTTGGCACAATCTGAAATGATCTTTCTTATTTATTATGTGCCTATGTTTTACCTCTGGAATATAAGTTCCTTAAAGGCAGAAAGTTTATCCAAGGATACATCATCGTATCCTTAGCATTAGAACAAAACCTGACATATATATGATTGGTAGAAAAACTGTTTCAAGAACCTCCCACACTTTCTATTGTATGCCTGAACCATATTCTAGTAGCATTTGTGTTTCTTACACTTTCTCTTCTGCCCCTAATACTTAACACAGTTATTAGACTCTGCTTGTGAGGCCTGGTACCATAGTAGCAGCAAATGGGGAGATTTGGGCTTGCAAAGAATGACAGAGCTATTTTAGTGAGGAGTTTTATAATGGATCTGATTCATGTGCTCAAAAATTCCAAGTTTATAGTAAGTAAAAGTAACTTAAAACTATTGTGAGCAGGTATTTATTTATTCATTCAATAAGTAATTATTTAGCATCTTCCATGTGCCAGATAACAGGAACACAGAGGCAAGAATGCTGAAAAAAATCCCCATGCTAATTTGGCTCAGAATAGTTTTGAACATTTAAACAATTGTGAACAGCAAAAATATTAATACATGTACATTTAAATATTTGTGATTGTATTCAGTCCCTATTCATTTAGCTACATGAAGAAACCTACAAATCAGTGTTCAATAGAGTTGTTTATATCTCTGATCAGTGGTTTAATGTCAAATTAATAGTGCTAAGAAGCTGTTATGATGTTTAAGTGTGATAGATACTCCCTAGTAACCAGCTAAAACTATGTTAAATCATTTCCTACACTTTTCATCTTGGACATACCACACCAGGCAAACCCAGCCCCAAAGGTTCCAAATCACCATTTCTTAGTATTTTTAATTGGTTAAGTAGCCTCAGAATTTTTTCTTTGAAACTTCAGAAGTGACTTTTTAGTTCATAGAACAAGATCTACATAATCAACATCCTTGTGAAGTGGGAATTTCCATTCAGTTGTCTTGTAACTACACCATTCTGGTTCTAGATGAACCCTGACATTTCACATCATTCAGAATTTGACTGTCCAAGCTTCTCAGGGAATGAGAACGGGGAGAGGTGTTTTGAAGTAGTTGGTGATATGAAATATTTTACCTGTTACTGTTCCTGCACATCTGGCATTAGAGAATGTGGGGAATGAAATAGATCCCTAATTTTTGTTAATGGTAGATGATGGAGTTGAAGAGTTATAGACCTGGTAGTACCTTGGAGATTATCTATAATGGCTACCAGCCCTTACTTCTGAGTGGAAACAGGTAAATTTGAGGGAATGAGGGGGATATGTTGTAAAAAGACTATTCTGAGATTATTGCTTGTTTGTGATTGTTAGAAAAAACAGTAAATGGTGCTAATGCTGTGATCAGCAGCAAAAAAATAGGACTCGGAAACTTGCAAAAATGGATTTTTCCTCTTTTAAATAAATAAAATGTATTTTTCAAAATTATTACTATTATTATTTTTGAGACAGGGTCTCACTCGGCTACCCAGGCTGGAATATAGTGGTGGGATTATGGTTCACTGCAGCCTTGACCTCCTGGGCTCAAGTGATACTTTCACCTCAGCCTCCCAAGTGGCTAGGATTAGAGGTGTGAGCCATGGCACCCAACCAAATAAATAAAATGTATTTTTATATAGGATACAAACGGCCACGATGGCAAACTAATATAGTTTGTATTTCAAACATTTTATTGTATTATATTCATGCTACAAATTTTTTTAAATAAATAGAAAAATCATTTCAAAAAATTCCATTACCTCAATACAATCATTGTTGGTATTTTGGTATACTTCCTTTCATATTATTTTCTTGGACACATTTTTTAACATGACTGTAATCTTACAGTACACTTCAATATGTAAAACATTGATTTTTACTTTTTTTACCTAATTATATCACAACCACTCACCATATTGTTACAAAAATACATATTGATTAAATTGGACAAGAAAAAAGTAGAGGAATTATTTTTCTTGTCGTCATCATTCAAGCACAACCAGAATATTTTGCCTGTTTCATTCAATATTACATCAAAATTATTCTTTCATTCTGTTATCTAGTCTTTTAAAAAACACCATTTTAAGAAGGAAATCCTGTCATATAATATAACATGAATGAAATTTGAGGATATTATGCTAAGCAAAATAAACTACAGTTGACCTTGAACAGTACTGACCCCTGCACAGTCAAAAATCTGAGTATAACATCTGGTTCCCCAAAAACTTAGCTACTAGTAGTCTCTGTTGATTGGAGGCCTTACCTATAACATAAACAGATAATTAATATGGATTTTATGTGTTATACACTGTAATCTTGCAATAAAGTAAGATGGAGAAAAGAAAATATGAAGAAAATAATAGGGAAGAGAAATATATTTAATATCCATTAAGTGGAAATGGATCATCATAAAGGTCTCATCCTCATGTCTTCATATTGAGTGGGATGATGAGGAAGAGGGCTTGGTCTTGCTGCCTCAAGGGGTAGCAGAGGTGGAAGAAAATCCACAGATAAGTAGACCTGCACAGTTCAAACTCGTCTTATTCAAAGATTGACTATAGTTATTAATGCACAAATACTGCATGGCTTCACTTATGAGGCATCAACAATAATCAAACTCATAGAAACAGAAAGTAGAATGGCGGTTGCCAGGGACTGGGGGCAGGGGGAAAGGGAAGTTGTTCAATGAATGTAGTTTCAGTCTTGCAAGATGAAAAAGTTCTGGAGATTGTTGCACAACACTGTATATGTAGCTAACACTACTGTATACTTACAAATGGTTAAGATGGTAACAAAAAGAATCTAACTTTTTTTTGGAAATTACAAAAGGAATATATAGATTCTATGTACAAAACTTGAAGAACACCAAACACAGAAACAACACAAAACACCTGATAATCCTACCACCAAAAGATAAACATTTGCAGTATATTTTCCCTTAACCTGTGTATGTATATATACATACTTTTAAAAATGGAATTCGATTATGCATATTGTTCTGTAGCCTGATTTTATATTTTTATTTTATTTTGTTTTATTTTTACTTAGTAGAGTAGGTGCTTCCAATATTTGGGTTCCACATCCACAGATTCACCCATCTGAGAATCAAAAATATTGGAGGAGGAAACAATAAAAAATAACAGTACAATAGTGAAAATAATGCAAATAAAAAATAATATAACTATTTACATAGTATTTACATTGTATAAGGTATTGTAAATAATCTAAAGATTATTTAATATATGTAGAATGACAGGCATAGATTATATGCAAAGACCATGCCATTTTATATACGGAACTTTGAGCAGATTTTGGTAGCCACAGGAGGTCCTGAACCAATCCCCCATGGGTACCAAGGGACAGCTATACTATATCATTCATGATTTCCATTTCAGTATCTTTAATAAGAGTTCAATGGTTTCCTAATATTTAGTTATGGTAATCATCATATTAATAAGAAGCATAATATTCAATTGAATGAATGTTCCATACTTATCCATTCATCTATTGTTAAACACTTATGTTGCTAACAATTTTAAATATCATGGGTGCTGCATGATAAACGTTATCTGAATTAAGTGTAGGCCCTTTTAGAAGATAAAAAAATCTCATTACCCTCACTGTTTTGTGTTGGCAAATTATTAGGCATGCCCTCAACCATTATTATTTTTTTTTAAACTTAAGAATAGGCTGGGCGTGGTATCTCATGCTTATAATCCTAGCACTTTGGGAGTGAGACCCTGTCTCTAAAAAAAAAAAGAAAAGAAAAACAGTAACAACAACAAAAAACCCCCAAACCTTTGAGCAATAACCTTATGCTGTTTATAAATTACCAGTCTTAGATATTTTGTTTTAGCAACACAGATGAACTAAGATGGAAATGGATGACCGAGAATGAGAAGTAGGGGCCATTGCCGTAACGTGTGGAAGCGGAAATGTGAAATGAAAATGTGGAAGTGGCTTTAGAACTGGGTAATGGATAAGGCTGGAAGAGTTTGAGGTGCATGTTAGAAAAAGCCTATATTGCCATGAACAGAGCACTAACTGTGATTCTGGTGAGTGCTCAAAAAAGAGAACTGTAGAGAGAGCCTAAATCTTAGAGATTATCCAATTGAACATGAACAGAGTGTTGGTAGAAATATGGATGGTAAAGGCAACTCTGATGAAGTCTTAGATGGAAATGAGGAATAGGGTGTTTGAAATTGGAGGAAAGGTCACCCTTACTATGAAGGCAGAACTTGAGTGATAGACTGGGATATTGAAATTGGCAAAGATTTTTTTAAACGATGTAATAAAGCCGGGCTCGGTGGCTCAGCCTGTAATCCCACGCTTCGGGAGGCCGAAGTGAGTGAATTGCCTGAGCCCACAGGTTTGAGACCTGCGTGGGCAACTTGGTGAGATCTCATCTCTACAAAAAATCAAAAAATTAGCCGGGCGTGGTAGCGCGCGCCTGTAGTTCAGGCTACTTGGAAGGCTGAGGCACAAGGATCGCCGGAGCCCAGCGGGTCAAGGCTGTGGTGGCCGGGAGCGGCCACTGCACTCCAGTCTGGGTGACTGAGTGAGACTCCAACTCAAAAAAATAAAAATAAAAATAAAAATGATGTAATAAGTTCTTGGCATTGGCACTCTTATACATTAATAATAGCAATATAAATTGGTGATATTCATTACAAAGATACAGCTTCAAAGATGTTAATCACATTATTGTTTGTAACAATGAGTGGAAATATCCATTAATACAAAAGCAGCTAAATAAAACTTGGTTTAATCCCTGGAACAAAATGCTGTGCAGTCATCAAAAGTATGTTGTAAAAGACTGATACCACTGCATACCTATTAAAATAGCCAAAATCCAAAACACTGACAACACTAAATGCCAACAAGAATGTAGAGCAACAGGAACGAACTCTCACTCATTGCTGGAGGGAATGCAAAATGGGCACCCACTCTGAAAGACAACTTGGCAGTTTCTTACAAAAGTAAACATATGCTTACCACACGATCCAGCAATCACTTTCCCTTTATTTACCCAAAGAGGTTGAAAACTTATGTCCACACAAAAACCTGTCTATGGACGTGTATAGCAGCTTTATTCATAATTCCCAAAATTTGGAAGCAACCAGGATGTCTTTGAGTAGGTGAATGGATAAATAAATTGTGGTACATCCAGACAATGGAATGCTGTTCAGCAATAAAAAGAAATGAATTATCAAGCCATGAAAAGACATTGAAGAACTTAAATGACTATTACTAAGTGAAAGAAGACTGTCTGAAAAGGCTACTTAGTGTGTATTATCCCAACTATATGGCATTCTGGAAAAGCAATATTATGGAGACAGTAAAAAAGATTAGTGGTTGCCAGGGCATTGGGATGGGGGCTAGCAGGATGAATAATAGAGCACAGGATTTTTGGGGTGGTGAAACTGTGCATGATACTATAATGGTAGATATGTGTCATCATACATTTGTCCAAATTCATAGAATGACATCAAGAGTGTACCCTGATGTCAACCATGGACTTTGGGTAATAAAGGTGCATCGATGTTGTTTCATCAGATTTAGCAAATGCTCCACTCTGGTGGGAGGCATTGATGGTAGGGGAATATGTGGGTGGGCACAAGAGTATATGAGAATTCTCTGTACTCTCTACTCAGTTTTGCTGTGAACTTAAAACTGCTCTAGAAAACAGTGGTTTATTAAATTTTTTTAAAAGACTAATTACCTGGTAAGATGTATACAATATGTTAAGTAAAAAAGCAGATAGTCTAGAATTCAATTTTGCTAAAATATATACATTGCATGTACATTGAATATACACATAATTTATGTGGCTGTAGAATTGTATAAATAAATACAAAAACAAAACAAAAACCTCCCACATTATATATAGAGAGAAGTAATCTCTAGATGGCAGGACCAAATCACAGGGTGATTTGTATTTTTATGCTTTTCTGTATTTGTATTTTTCCACAAAGAACATGTATTATATCTGTAATAAGAAAAAGAAGAAAAGAAACTGTATTTTATCATTCAAAAAGTTGTGTAGTGATCTCAAAAACACTATTGAAGAGACATGTTTAAAGTTTGAATAAAGTTGCTTTTTAAAATGTAAAAAGAATGATATTTTAAAATTAAAGTGTTGTTAAGTATGTGATCTTGACTATATCTGTGGACCTAATAAAGTTTATGTATTAATTTAACCAAAACTCTTTAAGGGATTTTCTTATTATTCATAACTATATTCAGATATTTATTGTCTTAACCACTGCTCCTTTGCTTAAACCAATCTCAACCCAGAATAAAGCTTTTCCTCCAATCTTATTACAACACAATTTTAAACAACTGTTTTTGGTATAAATGGGGTTGACATGTACCTTAGTGGAACGATTTCTCCAACAATGACTAGCTGTCAAATATAAGAGAATTCTCCTGGGAGTGGGAGGGGCACTCACACTTACCTAGAGAGAAACCTTGCTGAAGAGGATGGAATCATGAGTGTAGATGGAACCTCTTAAACAGCAATATTTTAAAATTAATATGTTATGTATGTGATCTTAATTCTCTCTGTGGATCTAACCTCAGAGGACTAAAGCTAGGAAACCAATAACAGGTACTGATTCAGCCTTTCTCCTCATCACTTCAAATTGTAGAAACTCACAGTTGGAAGGGACCTTACCAATTACCTGGTTTTGCAACCTGTTGATTCTTGGAATCTCTGATGGTTCATCCAAGAGCTGATTCAATCTCTTTTTAGCACTTCCAGTAATAGGAAAGGAATTTTTTAACCCAGAAGAATTGCATAGCCTAACTTTTGCAAAATAGCCTCTGGAATCTTTAGAGTAAATAGTTTTCCTAAAGTAGGTAGCTTTAAAATTTTTTATTTGTAAAGATAACATTTTTGGTAAATGCCAATGAATTTTTGCTATTTTATTCTATCCAAGGTAGATAAATCTTTTCTAAAACACATTTATGTTTTGGTTTTGAAACATGATTTATATTAAAACGTGTATATATACTGTTCACGGCCTAACATGAAATGTCTTGTGTTTTTTTTTTTCCTTTTAAATACAAATAGTTAAAAAAAAAATCTTAGGTATATCTTATTTAGTGACCTGGAACTAGTTGAAATGTAGATGCTTTATAAACCATCTTAACTACTGATATTATCTTGTATTTTGTGAAGCGTGGAATAGTTCAATTTATTGACTGATTGCTATGTCACTGGGGAGAAATGAATTTTCACTGTGTGTTTTATTGTGCCTATTCAGTGGGTACAGCATTAAAATAAATAATGCTATAATGAGAAAAGAGATGGTCTTGATGATTTCTCTGTGGGTTTGGAAGTAAAGAACTCTAGAATGTGATCCCATCAAAACACCTGACTGACTTTGATGACCTCAGATAGGCACTTAACCTTCCTGTGCCTGTATTTCCTCAAATTCAAAACAGATTAAGAAAATTGACTTATCATCCAAGTAGAGTAAGAAACAGTATTTGCCAGATGCTTTGAGACTAGATAAATGTTGATATTTTAAAAAATCTCACAGTGTTTATGTATTTATTGAGATGTCTCCATATTGGGGAAGAGGATACAGAGGGATTGTGTAATACCTGAAGACATTGTGGTAGCCTCCAGAATGTGGGACCCTCTACGTGGCAATGTAGGCAGTTTGTTTTCTTCAGTTCACTTACTCCACCTAATTCTTTGAAGAGGGAGAAACCAGTCATATCAGGGCCTTGGTCTTTCAGGTGAACATCTGCTGGCATACTATTAAGATGATTTGGTACTGAAAATGGTACTTCTCACAGGGTATACCTGGGAAGTCTTCCCACATAAATGTTTTATTTCCTTTCCATTCATAAGTACTGTCTAAGTTACTTTCAAATTATTACCTCCTTTTCAGCACATTGGCCTTTCTCTTAGAAGAAACAAATTAGATTTAACTTGCTTTGTCTCATCTATGTCTGCAGTAACAGGATATATTTGATTTGTTTGTTTTTGTCTTTTGAAGAGGAAGGATATGGAGTTTAGTGGATTTCTGTTATTCTCCCTCTTTTTGCAGTCCAAAGAAGCATGTAGGGAAACAGACAGGGAGGAGCCAACACTATTCTCCCACATATCCTGTCCTATAGACATGGGATGAGGCAACAAGGGGTTGGGGAGAAGGTCTTCAATGTGCCACACAATTTAATACCTTGTCTTATTTAATTGCCACATCCGATGTGGCATTTGACAGACCAGCCAAAGATTCAAACTTCTGTACAAACAGGTCTGTGCCTGAAATTTCAGCACTGGAGACTGATTCTTTTAGGAAGAGGTGTCTTTGATACCATAGAACCAGAACTGTTGTTAGAAATCATTATTGTCAGCCGGGCTCGGTGGCTCAGCCTGTAATCCCGTGCCTTGGGGAGGCTGAGGTGAGTGGATTGCCTGAGCCCGCGGGTTCGAGACCCGCCTGGGCAGCGAGACCTCATCTCTACAATAAATAAAAAAATCAGCCGGGCGTGGTAGCACATGCCTGTAATTCCAGCTACTTGGAAGGCTGAGGCGGAAGGATCGCCGGAGCCCAGCAGGTCGAGGCTGCGGTGGCCGGGAGCGGCCACTGCACTCCAGTCTGGGCGACAGAGTGAGACTCCAACTCAAAAAAAAAAGAAAGCGTCATCATCATCATCATCCTCTCATGGTGCACAACACACCTCGTATCATGTCTCATGTAACCTTGTAAGGCAGATATTACTATAAGGCAGATATTACTGTTCTCCATGTATTAGAAGTGAGGATGATAAAGCTAGAAGATTAATTTTGATAAAAGTATTTTTAAACTATCCTTTAAAAAATATACTTTATTCTAAAGATGTGGGGTCCATGTCAAGTTTAGGTACATAAGTAGCCTACATATAGATGAAGTTTGGGCCTCCCACTGGTCCTCACTTCCCCTGGTCTAGAATCAGGTACCCTTTGTGATGTTATGTGCCTCCTCCTCCCCTGGCAATGCCCTGCTACTGCCAATTCCCCTCATGTGGTATTGTGATAAACTCATGTTCAGGACCCATATGAGTAAGAACATGTGGTATTCAGTTCTTTGTTTCTGTGATAGATCATTGAGTACGATAGACTCTTATCCATTCAATTTGCTGCAGAGTCCATAATTTTGTCCTTTATGGCCACGTAATACTCCATTGTGTATATGTACCACACTTTATCCAGTCCGCTTTCAATGGGCAGCAGGTATTGTGAATAGTGCTACAATAAACATGGGTGTGCAAGTGTATTTTTTGTAGATTGATTTGAGTTCCTCTGGGTATATTCCCAGGATGGGGATTGCTAGGCTATATGGAAAATCAATTTCTAGTTCTTTTAAAAAATTGTCACACTGTTTTCTATAGAGGTTGAACTAGTTTGCACTCCCACCAACTGTGCAGAAGTGTTCCCTTTTCTCCATACCCTTTCCAGCATCTACTTTTAAAAAATTTATTAGTGATGGCCATCTTTACTGGAATTAGGTGGTATCTCAATGTGATTTTGATTTGCATTTCTCTGATGATTAGTAAGGCTAAACATTTTTTCATACATCTGTTGCTTGCTCATATGTCTTCTTTTGAGATGTGTCTGTTCATGTCTTTTGCCCACTTTTTAGTAGGGCTATTTGTTTTTTTCCTTTTGGCTCATTTGAGTTCCTTATAGACCTTGGATGTTAGGCCTTTGTCAGATACACAGCAAATATTTTTTCCTATTCTGTAGCTTTGTCTCCCTGCTCTCTTGATAGTTTCTTTTGCTGGGAAAAGCATTTCAGTTTGATGAGGCCACACTTTTCTATTGTACTTTTTGTGAAATATGCTTTTGGGGTTATGATCAAGAATTGATTCCTATTCCAGTGTACATAAGGGTATCTCCTGCATTTTCTTCTAAGATTCTTATAGTTTGAGGCTTATGTTTAGGTCTTTGATCCATTTAGAGTTGAAGTTGATTTTTGTAATAGTGATAAGTAGGGGTCCTGTTTCATGCTTCTGCATGTGATCAGCCATTTTTCCCAGCACCATTTGTTAAATATGGTCTCCTTTCCCCAGTGGTTGTTATTGATGACATTGTCAAAGATGAGTTGGTTGAGAGATCGAGTTTTTGCTTCCAGAACCTTTATCTTGTTCCATTGGTCTATATACCTGCTCTTGTATCAATACCAGGCTGTTTTGATTATTGTAGCTTTATAGTAATATCTGACAAAGGCCTAACATCTAGGATCTACAAGGAACTCAAACGTACCAAAAAGAAAAAAACAAACAGCCCTATTAAAAAATGGGCAAAAGATATGAATAGACACTTCTCAAAAGAAGACATATGAGCAGCAGGCTTGGTGGCTCAGTCTGTAATCCCAGCACTTTGACAGGCTGAGATGAGTGGATTGCCTGAGCCCACGGGTTTGAGACCAGTCCAGGCAACTTGGCGAGACCTCATCTCTATAATAAATAAAAAATTAGCCAGGCATGGTAGTGCATACCTGTAGTTCCAGCTACTTGGAAGGCTAAGGTGGAAGGATTGCCAGAGCCCAGCAGGTCAACACTGGAATGGCTGTGAGTGTGCCACTGTACTCCAGCCTGAGTGACAGAGTGAGTCTCCAACTCAAAAAAAAAAAAAGACACACAAGCAGCCAAGAGATCCATGAAAAAATGCTCAGCCTCACTAGTTATCAAAGAAATGCAAATTAAAATCACACTGAGATACCACCTAACTCCAGTCAGGATGGCCATCCTCAATGATTCAAAAAACAACAGATGCTGGAGAGGATGTGGTGAAAAGGGAGCACTTCAACACTGTTGATGGGAGTGTAAACTAGTACAACCTCTGTGGAAAACAGTTTGGTGATTCCTAAATGATCTAAAAATCGACCTTCCATATGACCCTGCAATTCCCCTTCTGAGAATATACCTGGAGGAACTCAAATCACTCTATAAAAAAGATACCTGCACATGCATGTTTATTGCAGCATTATTCACAATAGCAAAAACATGGAACTGACCATGCTGCCCACTGAAAGAGGACTGGATTAAAAACATGTAGTACACATAAATGATGGAATATTATACAGCCATAAAGAAGAACAAAATTATGAACTTTGCAGCAACTCGCATGGACTTAGAGTCTATAAAACTGAGCAATCTATTATAGAAACAAAGAACTGAGTATCACATGTTCTCACTCATAAGCAGACTTTGAACGATTATCATAATACTATAGGAAAGGGATTGGCTATAGTGAGAAACTGTCAGGGAAGGGAGAGGGCACACTTCATCAACAAGGGTATCTGCATAATGACCATTTGTATACTTAACCCTGAATTGTACCCCACATCTTAAAAATAAAATAAAAAATAAAAAAGTTTAAAGCCTGGCAGTCTGATACCTCCTACTTTGTTAAACTCTCCTTGATCTAACATGAGGAATCTATTATTGTGATGTTTTTCTACGAGAGAGACATCTGTTTTTTTAAGACTCTAACAAATGCAGAAAGAATTAAAGTAGATTTTCCAAATATGACTTTGCTGTAAATGCAGAAATGGCAGTGACTTTGCAGTCTTTTCAAACATGTCTGATATATGTTAGAGAATCTTTCACAGTTCTGAAGGCTGACGTTTGAGATCAAGATGTTAGCAGATGTGGTTCCTTTGGAGGGCGGCGAGGGAAGGATCTGTTCCAGACCTCTCTCCTTGGCGTATAGATGACCATCTTCATGTTCACCTGGCATTCTCCTTGTGTGCGTGTCTGTGTCCAAGTTTCTGCTTTTTGTAAGGACACTGGTCATGTTGATTTAGTGCCTGCCCTACTGACCTAATTTTAACTTGATTACCTTTGTCAATACCCTGTTTCCAAATAGGGTCACATTCTCAGGCACAGGGGGTTAGGACTTCAACACATACATTTTTCAGGGACACAATTCAACCCATAACACACACATACTCTCTCCCTGCAAAAATGTATTTTATATATTTTTTATTAAATCTTAAAGATATTTAAATCCATGACTTTAAAGAACCATCATTGCACAGCATTTTTAGAAAGTTGTGTTCTAGCCCTATCTTACTGATGCCTCACAAAGTTAATGAGCTTGTCCTGCACTAGAAGTAATAAAACCCTTTCCAGGCCTCCCCTCTTTTCACCCATTTCCAGATTCCCAGAAGTGCTATTCTACGCTGTTCTTCTTTCTTTTTTACAACAGAGGAATATACCATGTTTGTAAAATACCCTTTAGAAAAACGAATAAAATTCAAATGAAGTTTATATGTTTGTGAGTAATAATGTATTAATATTGATTCATTAGTTGTGATAAGTATACCATAGTAATGTAAGAGTTAACAATTGAATTATATTACAAATTATGTTACAAAGCAATAGTAATCAAAGCAGTGCAGTACTGGCATAAAAACAGACACATACTCTGTTGGAACAGAGTAGAAAACTCAGAAATAAGTCTATGCATGTGTAGTCAACTATTCTTCAACAAGTATGCCAAGAATACACAACGGGGAAAAGGACAATCTCTTCAATAAATGGTGTTAAGAAAACTGATGTCCACATGAAGAAGAATGAATTTGGATATTCATCTCACATCACACACAAAAATCAACTCAAAATTGATTAAAGGTTTAAACATAAGACCTGAAACCATGAAACAAGAAGAAAATATAGAGGGAAGCTCTTTGACATGGGTCTGGGCAATGATTTTTTTAGCTATGACATCAAAAGCACAGGCAACAAAAGTCAAACAAGTGGGACTACATCAAAAGTTTGTGTACAGCAAAAGAAACAACAGAATGAAACAATAGTCTATGGAATGGAGGAAATATTGACAAACCATACATTTGACAAGGGGTTAATACCCAGGATGTACAAACTCATACAACTCAATTGCAGAAACAGAAACAGCCCAATTTTAAAATGGGCTAAAGATCTGACATCTTTCCAAAGAAGATATACAAATGGCCAATACGTATATGAAAATGTGCTCAACATCACTAACCATCAGGAAAATGCAAGTCAAAATCTCCATGACATATCACCTCACACCTGCTAGGGGGGCTACTGCCAAGAATCAAGAGATAAGTGCTAGTGAGATGTAGAGAAAAAGGAACCCTTGTACACTGTTGGTGAGCATGTAAATTAATATAGCCATTATAGAAAGTGTGGAGGTTCCTGAAAAATCGAAAAATAGAATTAACACATGATCCAGCAAGTCCACTTCTGGGTATGTATCCTAAAGAAAATGAAATCAGAATCTCAAAGTGTTATCTGCATTGCCATGTTCATTGCAGCATAATTCACAGTAACCAAGACATGTGAAAAACTGTGTCAACAGATGAATGGATGAATAAAACAATCACATACACACGATGGAATATTATTCAGCCTTTCAAAAGAGAGGGGTTCTGCCATTTGGGACAGCATGTATGAACCTGGAGGATACAGTATCAAATGAAATAAGCCAGACACAGAAAGGCAGATACCGCATGGCCTCACTTATATGTGGAATCTAAGAAAATCAAACCCATAGGAACAGACAGAAGTGGTGCTTACCAGGGACTGGAATGGGGGAAACGGGGAGATGCTGGTCTAAAGTACAGACTTTCAGGTATAGGGTAAATAATTTTTGGAGACCCAATGTGCAGCGTGGTGACTATTGTTAATAATTATTGCATAGTTGAAATTTGCTAAGAGAGTAGCTCTTAAGTGTTCTCGCTACACACACAGCGTAACTAGTGAGATGATAGATATGTTAATTAACTTGATTATGGAAACCATTTCACAATGTGTATGTGTACCAAATTATCACACTTATACCTTAAATATATACAATTTTAATTTGTCAATCATACCTCAATAAAGCTGGGAAAAAAAAATAGGGGAAATTAGGTGAGGGGTTATATGAGAACTAGTTGTACTATCTTTGCAACTTCTCTGTGTATCTAAAGTTACTCTAAAATAAAAAGATTAGTGAAATGGAAAAATATTTTTCTAACATAAAACAGTATCTGGTACACATTAAAAATCCCATTAATGCTGTATTTAGAATTATATAATTATATTGGTTTGGTGTCAATGCTTATATATGTTTTTGTATGAAAGAACAGATTAGAAATGGCCTCTAGAGGACAGTGTTGGGTTATAGAAAAACGTTTACAGTTTCTGCCCAAGTTGAAGACGAACTTAACCATTTTTTTCTCACTTTTAACCACAAGCCCTCTGTTCACTCATTGTCTCTCTTTAAAAAGGAAAAAAAAAAGCTAAAGAAAATTTATACCACATCTGCTGTTCTGATTAGTTGGATATCTTGTTTTAACTTATTTTCACATAATGTTGGCTCCATAAAGATCTAATACCATAGTCTTCACCATAGTGTTCATGTCACTGAGGAATTATAAGGTTGTGAGGGAACCCAGGGAGGTAATATGAGGCTCATATCTTATTATTTGTGAGTCCTTGCATGATGGAGACAGAATGATGGAGTTAAACTTCCTTTGGAAGTTCTAAAACCAGTTTGTAGATTGATGAGGATGCTTATAAGATAAAGAGGGGTTTTGATCTTTTTATGGTTGAGACTGTCTGCTCTATGGTGGTTTGTTGGGAGTGGGAGGAAAGGGACCCAACCATTACTGTAGCTTCTGGAATAAATTTCTGGAGTAAACATAATAGCAACTCAAAAAAAATTTTTTTTAAGTTGTGGGGTACAATTCAGAGTTTGGTATACAAATGGTCATTGTACAGGTAAAGTTTGGGCCTCACTTTGGTCCCCACTTCACCTAGTTTGAGATCAGGTACCCTTATTGATAAGATGCAAAACCCCCCTCACCCCACCCCACCGTCCCCTGGGAGTTTCCCGCTACTACCAATCTCTTTCTTATAGTATTATGATCATTGTTCAGGGGCTGCTCAAAATTTTAATTTTAAAATAGCACTCTGTGGGTCGCTCCGTGAGACTGACGTTTTATTTGTAAGAGGCTCCTGGAGTCAGGAGGTGCAGAGTGCTACTCAAGCACAGTGGAGCCATATGAGCATTAATTTGCAAAATGCTCCCCTTGGATCTTTGTTCACATATTGATGGGCTCAGAAATTCTGAAACACATCATTCTGTCATGAAATGGATTAACTTTTCTGCTGATAGTGAAGTCTTAGGGCTCCACTCACACTAGGTGTGAATCTGGTATAAACATTAAAACATAGTTGTCATTTGGATGACAGTGTGTTCCACCTAGCAGCAGCCTATAGATTTCATATTTTTTGCTCAAAGAATAAATCTGTTAAAAGCTCATTCACTGAATTGGAATCTATGAGCCTTTTAATAGGATTTTTGAAAGGGAGTGGAAAATTTACAGTTTCTTCTAAATAGCCTGACATGAAAGTTAAGGTCAATAGAATTTTTTTTTCAGCCACTCCATCAAAGTTGAACCTATGGGCAGGAATCTGTTTCTTTCTCATCTATCAGGTGCCAGGCATTCTCTTTCTCAGGCATAGTCTTTTCTTAATTTAGTACTGGTTTAAAAGTTCCATTTACCATATAAATATTTAATAAATATTTAATAATAATTTGAGATGGCCAGGCTTGGAGGCTCAGCCTATAATCCCAGCACTTTGGGAGGCCGAGGTGAGTGGATTGCCTGAGCCCACAGATTCGAGACCCACCCCGGCAACTTGGCGAGACCTCGTCTCTACAATAAATAAAAAATTAGCTGAGTGTGGTAGCGCCTACCTGTAGTTCCAGCTACTTGGAAGGCTGAGGCAGAAGGATCGTCGGAGCCCAGCGGGTCGAGACTGCAGTGGCCAGGAGCGTGCCACTGCACTCCAGTCTTGGTAACAGAGTGAGACTCTAACTCAAAAATAATAATAATAATAATAATTTGAGATGTAGTTTGGTCCTTGAGATAGTGATTAGTTCCCCAACCTGTTCTGTATCTCAGGAAAAGGCATCACTTTATCCCAGTTGTGCAAGTCAGAATCCTGAGAGTCATCCTGGACTCCTCTTTTTTTCATTCTTACCCATAATGGAAGTAGCACTAGATCCTGTCAGTTCTACTTCTTAAATATTTAACCATCGCCGGGCTCGGTGACTCAGCCTGTAATCCCAGCACTTTGGGTGGCTGAGGTAAGTGGATTGCCTGAGCCCACGGGTTCGAGACCCGCTTGGGCAACTTGGCGAGACCTCATCTCTACAATAAATCAAAAACTAGCCGGGCATGGTAGCGTGCGCTTGTAGTTCCAGCTACTTGGAAGGCTGAGGCGGAAGGATCGCCGGAGCCCAGCAGGTCGAGGCTGCGGTGGCCAGGAGCGGCCACTGCACTCCAGTCTGGGTGGACAGAGTGCGACTCCAACTCAAAAAAATATATATATATATATTTAACCATCCACTTTTCTCTCCATGGCCACCATTCCATTACAAGCCCTTGTCATACCTGCTTAGATTACTAAAGAGGCTGCCTCAATCTCAACCAGTGTAGTCTTTCAGAACACACACCTATGAGATTTTCATTGATTTCCCATTGTTCTTAGGCTACAACCAAAGTCACTTTCATGGACTTTAAGGTTCTGGAAGGTCTGGTCCCCTGCCCTTCTCTCCAGCCTTATCTTGAAACATTCTCCTTCTTGATCCCTGTGCCTTAGCCTTATCGTCTGCAATGCGTTACAACAGAGTCTCAGTGCGTGTAATTTCCTTTATGTGAATGTCTCTTCCCTGCAGTCTTCGTCTCATTACCTTCTACTCATCCCTTATAAACCAGATGGAACATCATTTTCTCATGAATGACTTCCCTGATCTCCTAGACTAAAAGGTTTCCTCTCTCACGTGCTCTTATAAACCCATGCTCCTTCGCTTCATTGTGTTCACATAAATGTATAGCCTCTCTGCTGTGTTGTTTTTTGATTAATCTGCCTTCCCTAACAGAATATAAGCTTAGTGAGCAGGGATCTTTCCCGCGTGTGCTCATCATCAACTCCCCAGCACTTGTCACAGTGCTTGGAAAAGCAGTTGTTAAATGAATAAATGAGTATTTGTGTATTGAATGTTTAGGTAGAGGAAGAAGAACCCACTGGATATATTCGTTTCGAAAAATTTCTTCCAGTGATGACCCAAGTACTACTAGAAAGAAAGTAAGTAAACGCAATTGTTAAGGCAACATAATGAGCAGAATTACATTAATTTCAAAACACTTTACTTTTTCACTTTGTATATTATATTCAACCAGTATATCTTAAGGAAGCTTCCTTCTAACCTTTCTGTATACTTCTGAACTGCCAGTTGGTGAGTGCTTAGAAATACCAACCACTGTAAAGCAAAGCATAATTCAAGGACAGATAAGCTACAAAGATCATAAGTCAACATTCTTATTATCTTCTACTTTGAGTTATCAATGATGAATAAAAATCTTAATTATTTTTATAGCAAAAGTATAACATTAGCTTACCACAGCTGGTTTATTGTAGAGGTTTTGTGGCCAGATACATTGATTTCCAAAAAGCTAACTATAACATCAAACATGTCAGTGATTTTGAACTAACTCTTTCCTGTTGGGCTGAGGTACTTTCAATTTTTATATCCATACTTCAAAAATATTTCATTGAGGGAAGTATTACCATCCCGATATATTAGCAGTTTTTATTATTTTATTGGTCATTTATTACGTAAAAACTGAGATAAATACTGTCATTTACTTACACATATTTACTCATTTTATTGCATAATTGTAGATACAGACCAATTCCAGAAGATGTTCTTCTTCGAGCTTTTGAGGTATGTAAGCTCCAGATTTTATATATATATATACTTATATAAAAAATTTACCATGTAGAACTTTCCAAACAAAAAATATAATATCTATCTTTTCTTTTCCCCTAGGTTTTAGATTCAGCTAAACATGGGTTTCTTACGAAGGAAGAGCTGATCAAGTATATGACTGAAGAAGGTAAGAGTGATTTATTACTTATAACAGTGACTTATTATGCAAAAATTATAGGGGATTCTGAAAATGAATCGTTCTGGTGAGAAAGAATTATTTTCTATTCCTATTATTTTGGTTTTGGGATGGTTTTTGTTTTATGAGGGTTAAGAAGACAAAGGGTAGGGGAAGGGGAGATGGATTGTTGCCTCATAGAATTTTGTAAAGTGTAATGATTACTTCTGTAAATTGCAGCCATTCCATTCAGAGTATTTCCTGAATAAAAGCCATGCCACCTAGAAAACATGAGCTATCAATCACTGTTAATTAATGCCTGTAACTAGATTGAAGATTTGAATTCTTCTTTAAAGAGCTTTTTAGTTGGCAAAGTTACAGATAAAACACCCTCAGATGAATATGAAATAACACAAGAAATGAAATTTCATGGAACTATATATATTTGCTTTGAGCATGGACTATACACATTTTATGTGCCTGTACACTTTATGTACCAACATATTTTCTTAGGAATTCTCTCTGCTTAGGCCGATGTGTAAATTGTTTTCACTGAAGGGCAGTAGCCCAATGGCTAGTCTCTTGAAAACATCCTCATATTGGTCACCTTTCCTCTTCCCAAAGATAGAGTTCTGTCTCTTTTGTTCAGTTCCCTGGTTTACAGATTGAGTCCTAAGTGATTCAAAGTCACTAATCACTGGAGACAGAATCAAAAGTACAAATAGTTTTGAGTAGGGAAGACTAAGACTGCATCTACATGTGCAACTGGTTTGACCATTTTGGCTTGATCCAACCTTAGGTGGGAACATGGGGAGTGAGAGTGAGAATGACATGACAATCTTACCTGCCACCCAGAACTCTTATACCATTGTTCAGATTATCTCAGGGATTAACTTTGATGAGAATGTTATGACTTTCAAAGTATCAACCTCTTAATCCTAAGGATTTGTTTAAAGGAAGTAAATCCTAGGTTGTATTAAGCAATATGAATTTACCAAAATGATTCAATCAGTTTAATTTCATTAGTATTGTGTGCCTACTGTATCTTAAGTATGGTGTAGCAATGCTGAAATCTCCCTCTTTCAAGGATATTACAATTTTATTGGAGAACTAAAACTAACTTATAAAACAATTTATAGTACAAGCCAGTAGAAAAGTAAAAAGCCAGCAGAAGATCACCAGCCTGGAAAGCTTGGTCTAGAAAGACTTGGGAAGTAGGTTTTTTAAGAGGGTAGAATTTATATGGGTAAGTTGTTGAGGGCAGGGGTAAAATCTTACGCATTATAATATATTCACACATATTAGATCTTAACAAATGTTTGTTGAATTAATGAATGGCTGAGTAGATGAATGGAGGTTGGGTTCAGGGGCTGATGAGAAGGAGACATTATAGATGGATAAAACAGTATGAACCAAAACTGGGAGGCAGGAATTAGCATGGTATTTCAGAGTCCTATGGGGAGACAGTCCTGGCTGGCCCAGAAGACAATATTAGCAAACAGCAGGACATTAATTTAGATAGATTTGCTCGGCATAAATTGTGGTGGTCTGGGCTAAGGAGTTTGGAATTCATCCTGTGGGCAATGGGGAAGTATTGTAGGGTTTTGAGCAGATAAGTCACACAGTGCAAGAGTGATTGTGAGGTTATTCTGGTGCTGGTAGGTTGTTAGATGAATGAGAGAGAGGTTGGACTAGGGAGATCAGTTAGAAGCCATCGTAGCATTTTGAAAGCACCCTAATCGGGGCCTGACCAGACAATGGCAATGGGAATGGAAAGAAGAGATTGATGCAATGGGACTGCTTTGACAGGATCCACGGTCATGACGAGTAACAGAGTACAGGGGACAAAAATGGGAGCTGAGTCAAAAGGAACAACAAAGCTTTGACCTGGATGACAAGTATTATGGTAATGCTACTGACTAAAGCAGGGAAATCAGGAACAGATGGTAGTGTATACAGAGACAGTGCAATCACGTGGTTTACTTGGAGGTGCTCTGTGGTACTTCCCAAAACAGCATATTTACAGCTATAGTACTTAAAGATCAACTATTGGTCGGGCTCAGTGGTTCAGCCTGTAATCCCAGAACCTTGGGAGGCCGAGGCAAACGAATTGCCTGAGCCTGCAGGTTCTCGACTTACCCAGACAACTTGCTGAGACCTTGTCTCTACAATTAAAAAAAAAAAAGATCAACGATTGGGTATCTCAGTGAATTAAGCATAGAATAATTATTTTTAGTTAAGACCATATATGGTTTCAATTATTCATTCAACAAATATTAAATATATTCCACATTAGATGAGCTCTAATGTGCTTGATAGTGATATATAAGATTACAGTACTGAAAAGATTTAAGTATTATTTAATATAACAGACTCATCAGCCAAGTGTAGTAACAGGTGACTCGTCTGATAAAATAGTTGCCTAAGAATTGGTGCTTTGAGATTCTCAGAATTCTACAAATTGTTTTTTAGTACATCTATGCTTTATAACAATATGGATTAAAGTTGCTTGCACTTTTCATCATGTCCACAGAGCATCAAACACATTAATCAGTTTGAGAATATGAATTCTTAATACCTAGGATGTCATGCGATAAACATAATAAATCATATTGAATTAAGTTCCTACAAGATAGAGGTCCAGGGATGTGTGTTGCATCAGACAGTATTTAGCATCAGGGAAGATCTAAAAAAAAACCAACCAAAAATCAAAAAAACTATAAAAAAAAACACAAGTTGCTGCTTTATGTGCCAGCTACTGTTCTAAGTACTATTCAAATAATAATACACTTAACTCATAACAACCCTATGCTATATGTAATATTATTATCATGTCTATTAAATCAGCAAGTAAACTGAGGCACAGAGCAGTTAAGTGACTTGCTCAAGACCTTAAAGCTAGTGAGAGAGCCCGCATTTGAATCCAAGCAGACTGGCTTCCAAGCTTGTGCTTTTAACGATTAAGCTATTTTCCTCTCTTCCTTAATCAAATAACACATCTTCCTCGCTCAAGGATGCAGTGTCATCACCTTCTGTATTTTTCTGTGAGCAAGGCCCTTATGCAGTAGAGTGTGGTAGTTCAGCTCACAGACTGTGAGCTGGACTGCTAGCATTCAGACTCCAGTTTTATCACTCTCTCGCTCGCTGGGGCAGTTGGCCTTGTTTTTTTTGTTTGTTTTTTTGTTTGGTTTGGTTTGGTTTGGTGTGCTTGTGTCCCCAGCTATAAATGGGAATGATAGCAGTTCTTACCTCTCATGAGGTGGTTAGGAGGTTAACTTAGTTATTGTGAAGTACTTAGGCCAGTGCCTGGCACACAGTGGTGCTTAATAAGTGTTTGTTACTAGTATTCTTCAGGGATTGACATCAAAGTCCATTTGGCAGTAGATTTAGTCAGGTATAAGAAAGATTCAGAATTTGTCTTTTTATCATTTTAGACATTCTTTCTTTTCTTAGGAGGTAAGCAGGGTTTCAAGAGGACTCTGCACATTCTTCTTGTCTTCATTGTCATCAAAACCCAATTTGAATCATTTCTGTAGTATTAACTGAATTCCAACTTAGAAAGCATTGTTTGTAGTGACAGGTGACTAAGTTCATGAAGTAGGTCAGCCTCAGACTCTGGCAACTCACCTGCTTAAATAAGACTCTTTAGGGATAAAATGGTAATTTGGATGTTTCTATATTTTTGCCTAATGTCACAACAAAGTTCTAACCTTTGTAGACAAAGTCTACAGCCTTTTCAGTGTTCTCCCTGCAATTGCTTCTCTTTTTGTTGAAACCAGTCTCCAAGATGACTCTCAGCAGTATCTGATTTTCTACCCAACTTTTGGTTTCAACAGTTTTGATACAGTTGGTGGGTGGCATCTCTCACTGGGTCCAGCTGGCATCACCAAGTTGGCCAGACCTGGTTAGGAAGTATTCCGAGATATCATCATTATAATTACAAGTTTCTGCTGTCTGTTCTTTATTTTGCATAGTAGCCATTTCATTATCTCTTCATACTCTAACTAAACATAAGGATTAGACACCCTATAAAATAGGGACCTCAGATTAATCCTTTGGTAATTCAAGCAGTTTTAACTTAAAGAAGTAAACAATCTTATTCATGATGTCTTTATGTCCTCCAACTGTTTGGGTTGAAATGATGAGTTCTATAGGTTTCTGGAACTGTGATGCCTGCAGGACAAGATAAGTCCACAATTTGCCTGGTTGTGTAACAGCATGCTCTTTGAACCTCTGGACTGTCATGATGTCCAGGCTTCGCAGCTCCAGGGAGAGTACCTAGTGACACATCAGAGGCTTGTGGGGCTCTATGGCAATAAAGCTGGCTAGTGGAAAGACAAAGGAAAAAATGTCAGATGACTGGAAATGATGGATTTTCCTTCTTGTTCCTCCCAGGTGAGCCTTTTTCTCAAGAAGAAATGGAAGAAATGTTGTCTGCTGCAATTGATCCAGAATCAAATTCAATTCATTACAAGGACTATATAACAATGATGGCAATAGATGAAAATTAAATGTTCTAAAGATAATTTCTTATTGAAAGGACAGTTTTTAAAATTGCTTGTTCTTGTTAATTTCACATTTTGTCTTGTAATTTCTATATCTAATATTTAATACCTTGTGACAACTGTTTCAAGGTTTTTTTGTTTTTAAAGGTGATCATAACAATTTAAAACAAATTTATTTAGTGTGTCTAGCCTTATGGAATGACAAACTGCTATTATTTGAAAACTATTCTTAAAACACTTTAACATTAAAATGGATTGTTGTTTATCTTCTATGATAAAACTCAGGTTACCTTCAAATTAATTAAACTGACAAGAAAGAATAATTATAACGGCCCACGATTTGGCATATGAAGATCTTGAGGGGGGCAGAATGACCACCAACTAAAAATTACTAACAATTTGATGAAGGCTTCTTTTTAAAACAACAAACACTTCAGCAATCAGAATGTGGAAGGAGAGTTATTGAAATGAATGTTAAGAAGTGATTCCTAATGAATGCCAATTATAAAACTTGTTTGAGATTATAATAACTTAATGTAAAAATTTAAATTTGCTGATCCAGCATATCACCATTTATGGAATAACTACAGTTGTTGAGATAATCAAATCTAGAGAAAAGAAGACTGAATGACAATGGATAATGTAAGGTAATGGCAATTCTTTCTTGGTCTTTAGACTTCTCATCTATTCAGAATATCTGTCACAGGATTATTATCCTTACTGAGTAAGAATATTGAGAAATGTTATGTGCAGGAGATACAGCTGTTGAAATAGCAGAATAAAGTTATCTGAGCTCAAGGAGTCACAATAGAAAAATACATGGCAACTTAAAAACAAAAGGAAGAATAAGGTAAAGGGAAATTAATAATTTTATATAGCCTATATATTCTTTCATACAACACTCACAGAGAGATTTCTATTTAAAGATGGCTTCACCCGTATATGTGTATATACACATAAACATACACATGTCAGGTTGCTTGATTCTTCCTCATAGGCATGCAGTTTTACCCCCAGTAGAGGGGGCAATCCAAGAGACTACTTATCACAGTTCATTCATTCGTGAAATGTTTAATGAGTATTGTTAGATAATGTGCTAGGAACTGGGTTGAAAGATAAGTTCCTAACTAATTGAGGTTACAGTTTAGTGAGGGAGAGCTGCAAATAGATCAGCAACTGCATTCAGGGTACAGAAGAGTGCATAATCAAGGCAGCTATTTCAGTCTTGGAGGAGGAGAGATTTCTGGGAGAGGAAAGGTACAGGTAAGAAGGCTTCCCAGGACAGGTAATAAATGACTTAAAAATAAGTAGTTTAGTAGTGGGCAGGGGGGCACAGGACATTTCAGTAGGGTAGCAGCAGGTACAAAAACCCAAGGGACATCATGAAACATGGAGCAATCTGGGAATTGAAAGTAGTTCAGTATATTTGGAATGTAGGAGATTTGGGGAACACGATGGGAGACGATAGTGGAATGATAGACAGGAGCTGCATCATTAGTAGTACTGGGTTAAGTGGGGAGTTATGGCTTTAGCATTAAAGTCTGGATTTTATTCTGAAGATCATAGAGAAAGAAAGATCATTGGTAAACAGCATGGCAAATAGATTTGATGGGTCAAGACTAGAAGTGAGGAGACCAATGTGGAGGTTACTGATCCAGCATGTCATCATTTATGGAATAACTAAAGTTGTTGAGATAATCAAATCTAGAGAAAAGAAGACTGAATGGAAATTGATAATGTAAGGTAATGGCAATTCTCTCTTGGTCCAAATGACATGTTGCCATTTGGTGGGTGGGAGGAGGTGGACTGGGTAAAATCAAGCATGAGTTCTAGGTATCTGGTTCAGACACTGGGTATATAACAGTGGCGTTCATTCAGATGAGAAAGCTACGAGCGAGTTGGGAGTTGGTAGGCAAAAGGATGAGTTTGATTGTGGACATCTCGGGACACCCGAATGAAGATATTCAATAATCAACTGGATAGATAGAAGGGAAATCTGGATTTTGGAATTTTCAGCTTATAAGTAGTGGTTAATGCCTTGGAAGGAAAAGAGAAGAGGGTTAAGAAGAGAACCATGGGGAATATCAGCATTTACGGGAGGGCAGAGGAAGAGAAGGCCACCAAAGAGACTGGGAAGGAAAAGCCTGAGAGAATGTAAAGCCAGAGAGAAGCATCTTGGAAGACAAGATAGGAGAGAATTGCAAGAAGGAGGCAGTAGCCATGTTAAATGTCACAGACATTTAAGGTAAATTAAGACAGAAAAGGCCAGGCTCGGTGGTTCAGCCTGTAATCCCAGCACTTTGGTTGGCCGAGGCGAGTGGATTGCCTGAGCCTGTGGGTTTGAGATCAGGCTGGGCAACTTGGTGAGACCTCGTCTCTACAATAAATTAAAAATTAGCTGGGCATGGTAGCATGTACCTATAGTTCCGGCTACTTGGAAGGCTGAGGTGGTCGACACTGGGGTGGCCACCGGTGTGCCACTGCACTCCAGCCTGGGTGACAGAAAAAAATGCCAATTAGTGTTAGTAATGAAGAGTTCATTGAGAACATCTCCTAGAGCAGATTTGGTGAAGCAATAGGGTGTAGAGTTCAGTTAGTTGAGGGATGAATGTATGAGAGAAAGTGGAGCCTGGAGGACAGGTTACTTGGCAGTCAAGAGAAGGAAAGAGACAACAGGCTGAGGGAGTGATCGTTGGGAGATGGGGTGTGTACAAGCACATTCCTATTCCAGGGGCTGGGAGCCAGCAGAGAAGATGAAGACAGTAAGAAGGTGGGGAAGCTCAGCTTCCAGAGTAATGACAGGATGCAGGTAAGAGCCACAGACCAATGCATGTAGTCCCCACATAATGGCCTCCAGTGTCTTTTTGGGAGGAAGGTAGTAGGTTATAAAGCTGGAGGAGAATGGTAAACTTTTGCAGTATCTCGTGGGAGATGGGAGAAAGAGTTGAAAAAGAGACCATATGAAAATTTTCAAGAAACGCTGGAGGATTTTGTTCAGTAGCCCAACCTCATAAACAAAAATCATCAAGTGTTATATTGCTTCAGGGTTAAGGTTTTGTCCTGTGGGTGAGATGGAAGGAACAAAAGGGTGAGGAATCTGCAAGAAAGCAGTTGTAATCATGGTCCATGGGGTTAAAGTATTAGGGAAAGATCCAGGTAGGAATGGGCTAACAGAGATGGGGGTCAAGGAACTCAGGATGTCTAAAAGGACAAACAGAGGCTGTGGTGGGAACAAGGGATGGTTTTTCCTACTACTCTTGGATAATCATAAGTTTTGCTTGAAATTTCACTTCACTGTGTTCTTAGAGTGTTTCTTTGATTCTCCTATTTGTTGTTATAATTAGTAAGAGTAGCTAACATTTATTGACTGTTCACTATGTGTCAGACACTGTTCTAAGTGCTTTACAAATATGAACCCATTTGATCCTCACTGCCACCCAATGATGTGGGTACTATTAGGTTATCCCCATCTTATAGAGGTGGTAATGAATACATAGCAAAGAGGGATTGTATTCGTCAGCTTTTGCTAGGTTTTGTTGTAATAGCAAAACCTCCAGATCTCTGTGGTTTATAACAATGAAAGTTATGCTTGCTCGTGTTTTATATCTGCTGGGGTCAGTGGGACTCTGCTTCACATGTCTTCTTTGCTCTCTTCATCTGCTTCATAAGTAGGATGATCATATGGCTAGGTTTTTCCCAGAATAATTATTAATAGTTAGAATAATATTAATCTCTTTTTTACTCTTACAAGTGTTTCAGTTTAGATGATTAATATGTGGCCAACCTGTCCAAAAAATGGTGACTAAACATGATGGTGAGGAATCATCACTTATGGAAGGCTTTATGAAAATAACTCTAGCAATGGTATTGCTTCCTTCTCTAGTTTTCCAAGAGAAGATTTTTCCAAGGTAGAACCCAAATGGAGAACTGAGGTGCTGCTCCCTTAGCCACACATGTTAGAATCACTGCCCAGGGATGACAACGAGCCACATGCCTTTGGGTCAGGGCAGAGAAGTAGGAGGAAGGCGACCTTCAGAACACTTACAGACAGGCTGCTTATGATAGGCGACACATTGCAGCTGGGAAGGAGGGTGGCAGAGACATGAAATACCCTTCAAGGTGGAAGCGTACCCAGGGGCATATCATTTGGCGGCAGTGGCTGGTACCAACATGTTGTGTTAAAGTGTATATCCGTGCCTAATGCATAAACCCAAGCACAGACTTGTTTGGAGCATAGGAGACAGCTCTGAGTTGTCTCCCATTATCCATTATCCTTCATAACCCTGGTTATGCCAAAGAAATGTGGTCTGGTGAATTAACCTCAGTCTCTTGATAATTAAGTGGTGACAATAAATTCTCTTTTCCAAGGGAAGCTCCCACATCCAGAAGGCAGTAGAGGGAGGGTGCCTCAGAATAGAATTCTCTCAAAAGTTCTGACTGATATCAATCTTTACATCCTGTCTCAAAGGAATCCTCCCTGTTTAGTAGCCATAGAGTTGGCTTTGTGGAACATAATTAATTTTTATCTTTAGCACAAATTTTTCTGTTTTTTAAAGCCATCAAAAAAGCAACCCAAGCTTCCCACAGACAACTCATTTTATCTCGCAGCTGCCGAGTAAATGTACCATGTTTTCAAAAGGAACATCTTTGCTTTTCATTCAGACCATTTCAGCATGTATTTTACTCATCTACCTTGCCCTCAACATCTGATTGAAATCACTATGGCATTTTCCTGTCAATGAGAGTGCTTGGCCTTTTGTGTAGAAAGTTGGCTTATCTTCATGCCCCCTGGCTTCTGCAAAGCCAGCCATACCAACAGCTCTGCAGGACCTGGTGGAAAGCTGTCCCTGTTCTCACATCTTGGGCTAAGAAAGCTGCATGACTCAGAGGTGACAGGCTGGCCTGGGAGTCTGGCGACCTCGCGCTCTGATCCTGGCTTTATCTGTGACTCACTCTGGGTCAGGTGCTTTGCCTCTTATACTCCTCTGTAACAGAAAGAGCCCAACTTTAGTGCTTCTTCCACCTATGGAAGCAGTGCAGTTTGGTCCTCTTTGCAGACACTCAGTTGGTCCAAGTGCTAAATGCCTAAGGGATACAAAAAAGAGTGCAAAACAGCAGGAGAGTTGGGATTATGACTGGGAGTTAACGACAGGATTATTTTCTACAGAATGCAGTGTGTTTAGATTTTTCTCTCCTACTTTCCTGTCTTTTCTCCTTTCCCTTTTCTAGCTGCTCTCATATAAGATAAAGGACCTCATTTATACGGGCAACTCCTTGAAGGAGATTAATGTTACTTCTGGGCAGTTTCAATAAGCAGAAAGCCTCATGGTCACATATTCCCCATGGTGGCTGCCTTCTAGGCCTGCATATTTCAGTAAGTATGGTTGCCAAGCACCTGGAAGGGGCGTTTATTCGAAATTCAGACACCTGTTCCATACCCCCTAAAACAGAATCTCTGGAGGTGGGGTCCAGGAACCCACCCAGGAACAGACATTCTCAGGGGAGCCTTATGTACACATAAGTGTAAGAGCCACTACCTGGGGCAGTATTATATTGTGAAAGTGTGGGATTTGGATTTGGGCTCTGCCACTTGCTGATTGTGTGATTGGTCTAGACATTTAATATGGCTGAGTTTTTGTATCTTAATTTGTAAAATAGAAAAAACACCTACTTTACAGGGCTGGTGTGAAGACCAAATGCGATTATAAAAGTGAGCGTTTTTTTTTAAGCTGTAAGGTATGACACAAATTATTATTTACATAAAACTATCTAGGCAAGGAGGGAGAGAGAAAAAGAGAAAGGGAGTGACAGAGATGGAGACCTGCTGCCTGGGTATGGGCAGTCAGAGTGGGGGAAAGTAGGTAGATAGCGGAAGATCAATTGAGGTGCTGCTGGGGAGATACCAGAGATTTGCTGTCATGGTGCTATTCACTATTGATTTTATTTCTAGAATGTGAACATAGGAGGTTTTAAGAGGTGGGTTTTCTTTTCTTTTTAAAAAATTTACTATCAGTCATAGTACTTTTAGAGCAGCATGAATTATTTACTTCATCTAGTGGAGAAAAACTCTTAATCATTCGAAGAAGCTGTTCTTTTTCTAAAAAAAAAAAAATCACAAATTGAAAAATTGAGGCCAACTCTAGTTCTTTGGAGAAGGAGATAAAATAGCACATTATGAAAATCAGGACAGGGTTTTATATGTGTGACAGTTCAAAATGCTGAACATATCTTCCTGTTTCCCTGTTAAGTCTTCAGCTATTCAGTCAGAGATCTCTCAAGAGACTTCTAACCATTTGTCACTAAGCTTATGGAATGTGTTAAAGTATGGATTGAGTAGAAAATGACTTTAAATATAGCTTTAAAAAATGTCAAGGTTTGTTTTTGTGTTCTGGATTTTAAATGTCCTGCTGCCTGTGGTGGCTCCATTCTAACCCTGGTTACCAGCTCAGGGTATTATGTTCACTTAGGCAAAGTTTATGGTTAATGATAGTGGAGGAAGTCTATTTGCCAACTAGTCTTCTTGATAGTTTCTAAGATTTTTTAGTTATTTCTTATCAAATCTGATCAGACTGTCAGTATTTTCACCTTGTAACATGGCTGATAAGCTCATACAAGGAGGACTGTTAGCTCTGTCATCTCCTTGAGACTGTCCTGTATTAACAGTATTAGTATGATCTTCAGTTCAAGGTTACTTTGTAGGAAATTTTTTGAGCCTCTTGGCAAATCATGAGGGTCAGTTTTGCTAAACTAAATGGCATCTGTAAATCCTCCACTCAAATGGCCACCCGCAAGTTTGGTAATTACACTGAAATAAGCAAGATGGAAGAGAGAATATGAGTGAAGTCTCTCACATGTGTCCTTGACGCATGGATCCAGGGAAGATGTTGGAGAGATCTACTTCTAACATACAAGATAGCATGTAAATTAAAACAGAAATTCTGATTTTCTTCCTGCACACTAAAGAATGATTTTGCTTCCTGCAGGAATGTACATCTCACTATAAAATGACTACTTTAGAGAATCTTCAGAGGAAAGGGTCTTTGGGAAAAACAATGTAAAGTATAAAATACTTTACCACAGTAGTTGTAAAGCCACACATAAATAGTAAAGAAAAATTGGAAAATACCAATAAACAAAGAAGAAGAGGAAAACCCTTTAATTCCACAAAAGTTAGCTACTATGAATACTTTGTCTCATCTCTTCTAAAACCGCTTCCTAATAATATGTCCTTCTGTATCACTTCTCCAAAATATCACTGTGGAACCTATCAGTGAGGGTTCCTGACCACAGGACAGAAAGCAAGCCTAGCTGAAGCAAAAGGGGATTCCCTGGGAGGTACCTGGGCTGCGGAAGGGCTGCTCACAAAGCCTGCTGGAGACTGGGGGGCAGGCAGGGGCTGACCGGAGCCAAGGAGGCATCTGAGCAAGGGAGCATGGAGCAGCAACTGGAGAGAGAATATACTCAGGTAAGAAACCCAAGTACCTGGGTGGGGGTGGGGGGGTGGGGGTGGAGAGCAGGGAGGATAGATAAATAAATAAACACAACAATGCTAAAGTATCAGATCACACATGCTATTATGTAATCTGCTGTTTTAAATTAATACGTTATGAACAGTCTTTCCATGTTAATGTTTACTCACCGGAACATCACTTTTAATGACTGAATAGTATCTCATTGTTTGGATGTATCTTAATATATTTAATTAGTTCCTTATTCTTGGTTATTTAAATAATTTAGACATTTCCTCCTTTCCCACGTGACTGCCGAAGATGGTGGAGAGGCAGGTCCTGGTGCAGGATGGCCGAGGCCATCTCCTGGTCTGCCTGGTGGCTATTGTGGCCAAGCAGGTACTGCTGGGCCAGAAGGTGGTTGTCGTGCACTGTGAGGGCATCAACGTTTCTGGCAATTTCTACAGGAACAAGTTAAACTATCTGGCCATCCTCTACAAGCAGACAAACACCAACCCTTCCCAAGGCCCGTACCATTTCCGGGCTCCTGGCCGAATTTTTTGGCAGACTGTGCAAGGCATGCTTCCCCACAAGACCAAGCCGAGGCCAGACTGCATTGGACCACCTCAAGATGTTTGACAGGATCTCACCACCTTATGACCAGAAAACGTGTATGGTGGTTCCTGCTGCCCTCAAGGTTGTACGTCTGAAGCCTACAAGGAAGTTTGCCTACCTGGGGCACCTGGCTCACGAAGTTGGATGGAAGTTCCAGGCAGTGACAGCCACTCTAGAGGAGAAGAGGAAGGAGAAGGCCAAGATTCACTGCTGGAAGAAGAAACAACTCATAAGGCTACAGAAACAGGCCAAAAAGAAGGTGGAGAAGAAGATTGAGGTCCTCAAGACCCACGGCCTCCTGGTCCGAGCCCAATGAAGACTGTTGATTCCACAAAAATAAAATAAATAATTTTAAATGTTTTACTATTATAATAAATTATGAGGAACATTTAGGTAGGTAAGTCTTAATTTAATTGTATGCTTAGAATACATTCCTAGTTGCCTGAGCCCGCGGGTTCGAGACCCACCTGGGCAACTTGTTGAGACCTCATTTCTACAATAAATCAAAAAATTAGCTGGGTGTGGTAGTGCACGCCTGTAGCTC